>NC_056726.1:818136860-818364360 GCF_019279795.1 Protopterus annectens | reverse complement strand
AACAGATGTGTCAGTTCACAACCTTGGGGTAATCCTGATATTAGTGTCTGGAATGTCAGAAGCATTTGAGGCAGAGTCTATACCCCATAAACAATTGCTAGGTGATTCTAAATACCCACTTGTGCCATGGTTGCCAACCCTCATATGCTTATCATACATGCCTGCCCAATAGGCCTTCAGTTGTGTTCGCTGTCATGGAAAGCACATCAATGAAAATGTCTTAAGACTACTGAAGAAGTGTTTCTACTACCTGAACAGTTCTGGTGGTTCAGTCCAATACACCCTCACCAAGGCCTGCAAATATTTATGGTCTGTTGCATTCAACACAACATAATAACGGGAAGAGAATGATCATGATAACCCCCCCACCCGACACATCCAGGACTCCAACAACATGCAAATCAGATGTGGAATGACTTCATTACACCGTTTTGTAGCTTAAGGTAAGGGTAAACACTTGGAATAAAACAGTAGCATATTAGTACCATCATTATGTACTTGAATAACTTGAAATACTACCTGTTTTATTGTATGCATCTTTTGCAGTGTGAAAGTAGTGGTAGCATACAATGCAGATGTAACACATGATAAAATAAAAAGTAGCACAGGATCAGAGCAAAATTATTATCACTTCACAAGTGAAGGACACAGGGAATGGATGCAACATGACATATAGTTCCACAAAGGAAGGACCTCACAATCTACTGCATGTCACAGAAGTCCAGGCATCCATACTCTGCCCCAACCCAGTGGGAGCTAGTCAAGACCACTTAGCAGGTATATATTCAGAGGCCAGTGTCAAACTGTCAGGTCCATATGTACCAGCAAGCCACAAACACCCACACACAAGGGACATACAGGTACAGGTGTATGCTTGGCCACACATTGTGACTGTTATCATGAGAATGAACCTACAGATGATGCCCCTGACTGTGAATGTGGTTAAGACATAGCAATTGGTGTCTGTACAAGGACCATGGCAACCCCTGTGGATGTATGGGGTGATGCTGTCACTGTTTGTCTCACTAGGGTGTGGCCTTGACACTGCTGTATCTGAATAACTTTGAACAACAGTACAGCTTTCCAGAGAATGATTCTAGTGGAGTCATAGCTTCTGATATATCAAGTTAAGCCTATTTGTACAACATATCAGAACACAAAGGAGCTCAGCATGATTGTGGACAGAGTGCACATGGGCAGCATGGGCATAATGCTGAAAGATAGTCTACAGCATATGCTCCAAATGTCATGCATGACAGTACCTGCAGGCTAAACATAAGTAAGTGTGCATGGCAGCCTAGGATTGTTATGGCAGCAACATCCCCAAACTTAGCCTGTTTTGTCTGAAGATGCCTATGCTATCCATGTGCTGCTAGCTCAGGTTGACCTTATGTGGCTAAGATGTACTGCATTCCTCCATCTGATACAAACCACCATCCCCATCTGATACAAACACATCCCTATACTGCATGGCAACAATCACATGTGATGCACTCCTGACCTGCCTGGTATGTGTTATTCCTCCTAGCAATGGTGCTTCACCAAGCTCTGAAGAGGGGCGGGGGGGATGATATAATGGAACCCTTCACAGACTGTGCCACAGCCTGTTCCCTGTCACGTGACCATCACTCTTAATTTCATCACAATTAGCACTAGCCGCAGACATAGCAACAGTGGCCACCAGTGTGGGTTTAGCAGCAGGGATTGATATAGATGGCCCCCCTGCATCCAACAAGGAATCTGCCTCCTGCAGAGTGGTCATGATGGGGAAAGTCAAGGGCAAATGAGTCAGATCCTGAAAAAGCCACAAGGGTTAATGTATGATAAACCACACCACAATGGAAGCACAGAAATTTTGCCAGGAGACATGCATACAGTTCACCTGTACACATGTTCCTACCTCCCCAGAGCTGCAGTTGGATAAGGTGGATGGCCTGTCCAAGTCCCTTGAAAGGAAAGCAAAATGGGTCAAGACACAACATAAGTATACAGAGAACAGGAAACAGATAACATCAGTATGGCATGCAAGCTGCAAACAGGACTGGCACTTACCTATAGTAACAGAGGCACAAACCTCAACACCTCCTGTGATGACTGACAGCAAAACTTTGGGTATTGAGACCAGAAACACCTTTACATCTTTGGTCAGCAGCATATCGCATCTGGAGGTGCCATTTTATATCAGAATAGCCTGAAGTAGAGTTGCCTTTTTCTTAAGCTTGTCTTGAATATTGGATATTTTACATCAGCCATCACATATAATGTGTCTATGTCCCCCCAAAATCTTTGACATTAGCCACCACTTCTTATCACCTCTGTTTATCCTCATTTTGGTTCCCAACATGACCCATTAGGAAAAGGCCATCACGGTGCATTGCATCCAAAAAGACAGCTGTCTCTTCATTAGTAAAACAGAACTTATTCCTCTTGGCAGACACAATGATGAGACAAACAGTAACATGTAATGATCATCTATCATGCAAGTGAACATCATCCATCATACAAGCACAGTGACCCATAATTAACTGATAAAATAAATGCATAGCACAGGTAGCATAACTATAGAGTAGTTCTTATTAACAGTAGCATTAAACAAAGTGTAGCAATACATTCCGCTTGCACAGTTCAAACAACAGCCACAGTAGCAGGCTGTTTGGCATGGATATGTACCAGCATGTTAATGAGATTTAAACAGAGCATGCTACACATACATATGCAGTGAAGTGTTGTATACCTAAATATTCATGAATCACAACACATTTCTAGGTGCAACCATTGCTGAACTACTGGGAGCCAAGGTGCATAATGGCAATGGTAAGCAAAGTGGATGCCCTGCACTGTGACAGGGAAACATTGTACCTTTGCAGCATCTCTACAAAACATCTATACAAATTTAGAAACCTGTATGCATTATCTGACATCAGCAGACATAACAATGATGACTGCTTGGGTATGCACAGTGATTGATGGCTGACACAAGCAATGGTTGTCATGCATTGCACATACACATACACATACTCATGGCATTGGAACCATTTTGTCTCATATATAGGAACAATAATGACAGAAACAGATGATTTTACAGAAGTATAAAGCAAGAAGGAGTTCTGGTAACTTATAAGCTGAGTCTCCCCTTTTATGAAATGTTTAGGTACTTGCCCTTACCCAAGGGAAAATCCAGGGTAAACATATGAGTGCTCATAAGCAGCTGGCTAGCCAGGCATTCTTGAATCCCATGGTCAGGCAAATAGTACCACCATAAATCACTGGATGTGAGTGTCCATGACCACCCAATGCTTGCAGACATTAATATGTTATAAATGGACACATCCAACACATCCAGAAAGTATGTATATGCCAATGGGGAAGATATATGTGCAGAAATGTTGCTCATACAACCTAACCCCATATTCGTTCCATTTATTGTGTTGTTGCAGATGCTGTCCAGTGACAGGTGAGCCAGGATGATTAATGGAAGTAGCAACCCTGTCTCCTTCAGTGACGTAGTGACTACACAAAAAGCAGTAATCATAGTGGTATTATGTGTGGCTGCAGATATACTTGGCTGTGGTGCTACTGTTGTAATTCATGCCACTGTGTACTTTATGCATTTTACCATGGATGTACTTTACTATTACACATATCTGGCACCATGATGTTCTGCATGGTCATGCACAGATGACAAGGCTGGCAGTGCAATATTCCTACTGTACCAACAGTACCTGTAAGGGTTCTGCCTGGGTATGACATATGGTGTCACAGTCAACCCCCAGCTCCTGCTGCAGTCTGGTAATATTGTTTGTGCCCATGTATGACATATAGCAGCACCATTCTGTATTCCTGCTCATGGTATACCAAGGAAATTATATGGATGCATGCTGAGCTAACTATAATTTATACAGATTATGTAGACAGGTATGTATGTCCATATAGCTGTAGCATAACTGAGACACTATAGTAGTACTGCAAAACTATAGTACACGTGGCATTCAATTTTTGTGCAGGTTTAGTCTGCATTACACAAACATAGCTGTAACACTGTACTTTTGCTTCTGTGCAGTGACAGATGCTATAGTATGATTACAGTGTCCTCATATCATATTTTTTCCAGAATGAGCTGGTGATACACCAGTTCAGTGGACTGATGATGTGTGTGATCCTGGCTTTCCAAAAAGTCCTTTGGAATTTGGGCATGCTGGAAGACCTCCTATTAAGTAAATGTACAGGGGTGCAAAAGGCACAACAGTTAATAAGGTGATGCAGTGGACTATCTGGTATCTTTCTAACATTCTGGGGGCATATTTTCACAGGATGATGGCAGGGCTGTGTACTCTGTGGTGAAACCATTGTATATTGGCCAGTGTTACAGTGATGCACTATACATTCTATGCCTAGTGGCCTACCATTATGGCTTGCTGGTGCCAGTAAGGCCTCACAACAATGTATTAACCACCCCTCTATACTGCTGGGGTGAAAGGGTGATTCCCTTGGTCCAGGCTGTCAGGGGTCATGATCAGCAGATGCCATTGATGGAGTGCTGCACTAACGTTACTTTATTAAACTAATATTGCAGCTTCATAAATGAATGCCAGTGCTGCAATACATGGTCACAGATGAAGTACTCAGTGTGTGGTGATTTAGTTGTAGTAAACAGCTTTTATAGTTTCAGAGACCAGAAAATGTTTTTCTTTTGGCTTTCTACTGAGAAACTTCCTATTTTTAGTCTTCATCTTTCAATGTTGTATTAAGGGGGTGCCAATTTGGGTAACCGTACAGGGTGCTAGATGTCCCAGCTATGGCTCTGGTTTATCTGACTGCCTCTTATAAGCTTGCATGACAGATAGTGGAAATTTTTATCATATGTTGTTTATTTCATCAGTTGCACTTAAGCAGTCTCTATATATTTTGCATTGTTACTTGTTACATGGAAATTATTGTAATGTATTGTTCACCTCGTCATTTGTTAGCTTCATAGAATTTGTTACTATTGCCTTATTACATGCAGTGGAAACTGAAAATTAATCTGCTTACTAATTTAATGATCCATTCCATCTTGTTGCATCACTAAAATTAGCAGTGTTGTTCTGCTAACTGTACTGTTATGTTTAAGAAAAATGTATTGTGTTAATTACTGGCAATCTCTAAGTTAATTATTGCATTGCTGTTAAAACTATTTTATGTCATTTTGCACAATTGGTAATTACTGGTACTAATTAGATAGAAAACAAATATGTGTGTTATGTCAGCTACTGATTGCATGATCACTGGAGTTGCTGTATTGCTATTTGTTACTGATGTTTACTGACTGCTCTACTGTTCTGGCATGTAAAGGTATTGCACCGTAACACTGCATTACAGATCATTGGATTTCACTAGCTAATAAAACTCTTGTGCTCATGGTTATTGGTTTACTGTTATTGCATTGTAACTATCTATATTACAGTCAATGCATTTGTAATTGCATTTATTGGGTTAGATTATCTGTAAATATTTTTTTCTGCAGTTACTGCATTTGAAGCTTTTGGTTTAGACTTTCTGTGAATTGTTGCTGCTTTAAGTTAGGGGACCCAATTCACTTATTATTTTAGATACTGATTTCAGTTGATTGCACAATTGTTCACTGCCTATTATTGAATTACTGCTTGTACTGCTTTTTTTCTGTTACAGAAATTGAAGTTATTGCTCTCAGTTAATGCACTTGAAACTAATGGGTAGTTAAACTATCGGATTTAAAATTGCTGCTTGTTTCTGACTGCTTTACTTTGGTTGCATGTTGCTCTTACTTTTACATTTTTTAGCACTTGTGAATGCTACCACTGTTATTTCTTTTTTCCATAGTCTGGTGGATATTATAGCAAAATTCTCATCTCATATTGTTTTGTCTTCCAGCCACATCCTGTATCACCATTTTCTAGTATAATCCATTATACCCTTTTTCTTCTATCAAGAGTAAGTCATTAAGCCAGCATTTTTCCTTCAAATGCACTAGTCATTATGGAATCTCTGTTACGTCTTGCTCCTTCTGTAGCCAGCCTGATAATATTAGGTATTTTGAGGCTGTATAGCACCTAAATCATGATTACTAAAAAATATTTACCTGCTACCTTACAATAATTTAGTATGTGAGTGGTGTAAACATTTTTTTTAACTTGCGGGCTACTCTCATGCCTCAACCTCAAAACCTGTTCAATGATCACAACATACACACACACACACACACACACACACACACACACACACACACACACACACACACACACACACACACACACACAAGCACACACACTTGCCAGGGCTGAGATTAGAACCCCTACCTATCTGCTTATTTGCTCTAGTATGTTACAAATTTATTACATGCGCTATTGAGCTTACAAATAAACAGCCCTTGAACCCAGTACCCTGCACACCATAGTCTCATCAATTTACCAGTAAGCCATCTGAGATGCAACACATGCACACTCACACACCTACAGCACAGAGCATCTCCCCTACCAGACTGAACTCATACTTCTCAACCTAGCACAAGAATCACTGATAAAGCCAAAAGTAATGCAAGGTCAAACACCCCAAAATAAGGACATATTTTAAAAAATGCTCTTAGAAAGTCAGTAGAATTACAAGTTTTACATCAGCATGCATTTTCTGTGGGATATGAATCCTAAAACTTAAATGTCCATCATAATTTAATGACTGTAATCTTCAATAAGTTGTCAGAAAACCACAAATTGTATGAGAAACAGACCAAATCATATCAGGCAAAAATCTGGCCAATCTGCAAAAGTCTGGTCAATTGATATGTATGACAGAACACTCCCTAAGCCACCAAGACTAAGGACTAAGAAACCTCAGCCATTAGTTCACAGTGCAACACACCCACCTTTACCTTACATACCCACAGTCAGTACACATATTTCCGAGAGTAATAAGGTTGCAGACTCCAAGCCCTTAAGGCATACTGAAACTGCATCCATCCACAGTACTCTCTTACCTTCTCCTAAATAAACACACACAAATAATGTTATTCACCCCCCAAATCATTGGATGATCTTAGGGAAAGCTCTGTTATCAATTCCTTACAAAACATCAAATAATTACCACCACTAAGCTCCTTGGGTTATTGTTAATGAGAATCTAAAGTATATATATATATATATATATATATATATATATATATATATATATATATATATATATATATATATATATATGTATATATATATATATATATATATATATATATATATATATATATATATATATAGTTTTTTGATCCAAGGAAGTCTAAATGTGATGGTTGTGTTTATACATGTTTGGTAAAATGTGTTTAAAACATATTTGCACATATAGGGTATGGGACTTAAACAATAATCGAGGTTAGGGTAAAAATGGATTAACAAATGTAAGCAATTTACTTAATGGTTTGGAATCCATGTAACTTGTTTTAAAGAACTTATAAGGAAGATTTTTAACAGAGTTAATTGTATCTAATGAAGTCTGGGTAGAACACCAGACGAAAAGTGCTTCATACATTTGATTGTTTTTATATTTTCTTGTTCATTGTGGACTTATTAAATCGAGTGAGTTTTAAGTAATATAGCGTGCTGCCTGACCCATACTTTCTGTGGTTTCAAGAATCTAAAGTTTGATACTCATATTCATAACATTATTAATAAAATTCATTTTTATCATGTCAGACCATTTCTAAACCAGAAAGCCCATCTAAGCACTGCTTCTGCATTCCTGCTCCCAAACATTCCACAGAATTACCTAACCTTAACTCTACCATACAGTTACATTAAGACAGGGATATAACAAAGTTGCTAACTTTGTTACCATTCTCCCCAGCAGTAGTCACCATTGCATTTCTCTGGAAAACTCCGTCCACTGGAGCTTTTGAAATCTCTTAAATTTAGAAACAACACACAAAATCTTATATCAAGCAGAGAAATGCCATTCCTTTCCTACCCTACCACTCTCCCTAAACCATTGCACACTAAAGACAAGCATCTAGTCTGCCCAGAAAAAGCACACAATGGTCTGGGTGATGTTCCTTACTCCTCATATGTTCCTAAACTATGGACTTCCTTCTTGGACATCTTAAGACAAATCAGCAGTTCCTAACAATTCAAGCAAAACATTAAAGCACATCCATTAAACAATGTATTCAATTATTACATTGTCTATTTTAAGATGTACCCCTATGCTTTTAGGTACTACTTCATGGAGTAACTGAATGCACTGTTTTCTATTATGCAGAATGTAAATGGGGAGTTTATCTCCCCAAGCCTCTGCTGAAAAAGAAACTTGCATAGCCCAGTCAGACTATCCCAGTAAACAAATGCAAGTAAATAAATATGAACTATATCTGTCTTGGGATGTCCACATCTGAGGCAATTAAACCACCCAGTACATTATAACCCATTAGAGCAATATTTACTGGGTCCAGTAAGTATCACTTACTAATTTATATTGCTGCGCCATTAAAGAATGGAAAGGTTTTTAGGTAGTTCCATTAGCTTGATTTAATGTCCCGCTTCTATGTCTAAGCTCAGCCTGGTGTGGCTTATACCTCTTAACCTCTTAGTACAAGAAATCTGGACAATGACTGGATAGATTAGATGTGATGTATAATGTTTGCAAGTACAATTATGTCAACATGGTTTGTGATGTATAATGCTTGCAACTAAAATTATGTCAATAAAAAAATAAATCTGGACAAAGCCAAACATAATGGGGAACAAAGGCCCAAAAATAGGAACATATTTTAAATATTGCTCTTATAAACTTGGAAAGTTTCTAGAATAGCAGGTTTTGCATTAACATGCATTTTCTGAAGGACATGAAGCCAGAAACTCAAATGCCTGTCATTATTTAGTGATTTCAGTTCTCAGTGATTTGCCAGAAAAGTACAACTTTTATGAGAAATGGACCAAAAACATGAGCCAAAAATCTGAACATTCTATAAAAATCTAGACATTTGAGAGGTATGGTGTGGCTGTCCATGAAACATCCCATGTGGTAACTGTACAGTATTCCACATGCCTGACAACTGACTTGGATAATAAAGGTATAGCACACTGATGCCTTAAACTATGATGCTGCCCAAGTGTAGCCACAACATGAACTAACTTGCTCCTTTAAGGACAGAGTGGGGAACTGAGATATCAGAGAGCCTATTGGAGATTTTAACACCACATGCCTAATCTGATGTTATTTCGTTTGGCTTAATTGAAACTCCTAGAATAGAATCTGGACAGATGTAAAAGTGTTTCTCCCTCCCACTATCTCAACCAAATTGCCCAACTGTTAATACTTACTTTTATCCAGGAATTTCATCTGAGCTGTCCCCCAGCCCCTAGCTTGGTGATCATCACAGAGGGCTATCTAGCCCCCACAAATATTTGATTTCTGAAAACAGGTGGCTGAGCTAAACATTGCCAGTTCATCAGGTGAGCCGATAAATACCATCTCATTGCTGATGGAAAGGTGCCCCCAGCATGTTGTTCAGGTGTCTAAACCACAGAAAAGGATGATCCAGTTTGGTCTTGAAAATCTTCACAAAGGCATTAATGCATAAGCAGAGATTCAACCCCTCCCCCCACACCCCAAATATGGGTGGAGGCATATAATACATATCGTGGAATACTGTAATGTTTCCAATCCCAAATGAATTGCTCCAGTAGTTTCTAGATTTTCCAGCCATTTAAGAGCCTGTGGCAAAGATATGTGCCCTAGAACATGAAACACCTGTAGTACAAACATCATCTTAATTGCATTTATTCTCCCTACCACTGATAGATGCAACTCCCACCAAGTATGCTCTTGCAGAAATAATTCTGACCCTAATGACTTTAAATTAATTTTCACCAGATAGGCCATGGCAGAATTAATTCTTATTTCTATGCACATATTGGGAGGCAGGTTCACACTGTGCAGAACAGCTTCACACTGTGTGATATTAGCCCTGGCTTCTTCATTTGCAGTGCATACCACTGCTTTCCCTTATTAATATGCAGCTTCAAAGCCAAAGAAAAATCCTCCAGGATACTGTTAATCAGTACAACATCCTTTCTGGGTCTTCTCTTCTATCATTATCACACAATCATCAGCAAATAATACCAGCCTAAGCTCCATGCCTAAGAATGCCCACCATCAGACTTGGTTCTGTCTATTGCTCTGTGCCAGTGGTTTGATAACAAAGATAAACAAAGCCAGAAAGACAGAGAGAGAGAGAGAGAGAGAGGGCAACCTTCATGTGTACCTCTGGCTAGTAGGAAAGCTTTAGACAGGGTTGAGCTTTCAAGGATTTTGGAATAGGATAATGGATATAACAACTGTACTCAGTGGATAAACTCCCTGTGGAAATTCAAGTGGCTTAGGAGTTTCCAAATGCAATTCAGTTGTACCAATTCAACTGCCTCCTCAACCTTGAATTATCTTCTGTTCCTGCTCTCTCTCTTTCCACTTGATATATATACATAAAAAAGACACTTTATACAACTGCTTATATTTTTCTGTATTTGTGTTTCTTCCTACTACTCTAATTCATCTTGCTTTTTCCTGCTACTTTCTGCTTGTTCTGTTCAACTGCATCTTTTCTGTTGCATTTATTACTGCTTGTTTATAGCCTGTCTAAATTGGTACGTGTTATTCTTATGTGTTATTCTAAGCTCTTAATTTTGGTTTTAGCACTTGGGCTTTAGGCCCACCCCTTAGCTCTTCCTGGCCTTCCTCCCTCAGATTCTGACAAATATGGATGGACAATTTCCTACAGTTTTTCCTGCCAGTTTGGTTGATATGGGCATCCTGAGACATTGTAGCAACTGCCTCATGTGCACAGACAACCATCTACTACTACCACCTAGGAACACAATTTGTGAGAGATGCAATTACATTAGGAACCTAGTGTCCATGCTCTCTCCCCCTCAGTCCAGTATATCTGGCACTGAAAAGTTTGTCAACACAATCACTATACCTCAAACACCATCCACTCCTACACAACACACACCTACATAAACATACCCAAACAAAGGGGACCTCCAAGGCAAAAACACAAACAATCTGCACAGCCCTGCACACCACATACCACACATAGTCCACACACCTGTGTCTCTAAACCACTAAGGCTTCATCATAAACCCAGCATATACTAGTCATAGGAGATTCCATTGTGAGACACACACACATGTGTCTCTCACCATGCTGGATAAGGAGAAAGTCACAGTTAGTTGTCTGTCAGGTGCCAGAATCTGCCATATCACATGCGCATTGAGGTCTCTCAAGAACAGGTACTGTTATGATTCTGTCATAGTCCATGTTGGCATGAATGAATTGAGATGTACCTCTCTGGACTATATGAAGAGAGGCATGACTGAGCCCGCTGATTATGTGTCCCAGGCAAGTATGTCCCTAGCCTTAAGCAGCATTCTGCCTTCACCCAGAATGATGCCTCAATACAAACAGAAAATGATTGACTTTAACAATTGGCTTAATTTCTGGTGTCATTTCAGAGGGATCCAGTACCTGACAGCCTGGGAAGCTAGAATAGACAGACCACGATGCTTTGCCAGAGATGGCCTGCATCTGTCTCACCTGAGATTCAGACTTCTGGCAAAGGCTCTTGCTCCCCTACAGTGCCTTTTTAGGAAAAGTAATGAGGTTAAAACTACCAACATAAAAACACAAATTAAAGGTCATGCTGCTAAACGTTAGGAGTCTAAATATGAAACTGCACTCATTGCAAGCATTCTTAACCCTGGAAAATGTTGACATCTGTGCAGTCACAGAAACCTAGCTCAAAGCTGCAGAGAGCACCCCGGCCTTACCTGGTTACTCATCCTATCATACATTCAGACCCCAAACTGTGGGCAGTAAAGCCAAAGGAGGTGGAGTTTCAATATACATTAAAGACATACACACCTCCAGGCTGGTCAAGCAGTATGACACACAGGAGATACTCCAGGTGCAGTTAACCATTGACAAGATCCCTAGTCAAATCATAGCTAGCTACCAGCCTCCAAATCTGACTCAAGATGCACAATTTGCCTATTTGGTCCTGTTTGAATCTATCAAGATTCAACCCTTTACCCTGATCCTGGGTGACTTTAACTTCCCAAACATAGATTGGAAGAACTACTCATGCCAAAACATAAATGCCCAGACATTCCTCGATTTTGTTGATGCAAATGCCTTGGAACAGCTAGTTGATACCCCCCCCAAAAGGTGATAATATCTTGGACTTGGTATTAACCAACATGAGTAACCACTGCAGCATCCCTATAGTATCATCCTAGTAAGATCCGATCATAAAGCGGTCACTTTTGAGGTCACCATCTCCCCCAACCCCCCTCTAGCTAGGATCAGACATAAAAACTTCTCCTCCAAAGCTGATTACAGCCTCCTGAGGGATGGTATAAACAGCTTCACAGCCCCTCACCCTCTGTAGAAACTGGCACCAATATCCAAAACTACACCAAACCACTATACAAGCATTTATATAGATGCATGGAATCAGGAATACCCAACAGGACTAAATCATCCTCTGCAAGGAAGAGTAAACCTGTCTGGTGGACATCTGCAATAAATAAACTCTATAACAATAGAAAAAAATTGCTGTTCAAGACCAAGAAAGAGCGAGTGCCCAATTGGAAGCAACATCTCTTTAGCCTGAACAAGCAAATGAGAGCACTAGTGAAATCCTCTAAAGCAAACTTTGAGTCCAAATTGGCCACATCTACTAGAGGCAATCATAAGGCCTTCTTCACATATGTCCACAACCTCAAAGAAGCACCCAGATCTGTTCAGAACTGGTGGTCAAGGGCACCAGATATACAAATGCCGTAGATATAGCAAACTTGCTGGTTGACAGATTCAGTGAAAATGTCAACCCCCTCTGTCCCCCCATCAGTAAATCAGGACATTTACAGTACCTGCCCCCTTCCCCTAATATCTCTGGAACAGGTCATCACTGCTCTCTCAAAGGCAAAAATACAGCCTCCATGAGACCTGATAACATCCCAGGCTGCATCCTACATGAACTCAGGCAGGAACTCTCAGCACCATTAGGCACCCTATTCAACCAAAGCCTGAGTACCAGCTTCATCCCAGCTGAATGGAGGACAGCCACTGTCATCCCTTTACACAAAAGTGGAGTGTCCACCGATCCGGGAAATTATAGACCCATCAACCTAACTAGCCTGATCTGCAAGGCCATGGAACGGATTATCATGGACCTCATTAACAAGGACACTGGCAACCTCCAAGCACTCAATCCCACACAGTTTGGCTTTGTCAAGGGGAGGTCATGTCTGCTAAATTTGGTCAACTTCTTTGAGACAGTCACCAAAGCCATGGACGAGGGGGAGATGGTGCACACCACCTACCTTGACCTGGCCAAAGCCTTTGACACTATTCCCTCTCAGGCATAATAGATAAACTCTCTCAACTAGGCATCAATCCATATGTTACCAGAAGGGTAGCAAAATGGCTCACTGATAGAACCCACGTAGTCAAAATAGGGGTCACCTCAAGCAGTAGACCCTTAACAAGCTGTGTACCCCAGGGTTTGGTCTTGGGGCCTCTGTTATTTGGGATATACTTTTCCGAGGTGCAGGCCAAAACCATTGGGCTATGGCTGACCAAGTTTGCAGATGACCACAAGCTGGGTGCTGTCATCAATTCCCCTAGTGATGTGGACATCCTCCAGGAGGGTCTCACTCAGACAAATGACTGGTGCCAGAAACATGACCTCAAGATGAATATGAAAAAAATGCATCATTATCCCCTTTGGGGAGAGTGACATCCCCACAAATGATCACATTAATTACAAGGTCCTAAGCACGCAATAGTCATGAGGGATTTGGGCACCCAGGTTGACAGCAACCAGACTTTTGACCACCAGGTTGCTTCTGTTGTATGGAAAGCCTTCTACATGGCCCACCTCATAAGTAAAGGTATCTCATCCAGGGACAAGGAGGTCATAACATTCCCTTATAAGGCCCACTATTGAGTACAATGCCTCTTTCAGCATGTGCCTCACAAAGCACATGGAGAATCCAGGGCCTCAAACATCTACCATACACAAATAGGCTAAAAGCCCTATCTGTCTACTCAGTTTCATACAGACTCCTCAGATGTGACCTCTGTCTGGCATACAAGGTGATCACGGATCCTACCTTGATGGGACTGCTACATATCTGCAAGTCAAGCTCCACTCGAGTAACTTGCATGTGTGGCCTCAATCTGGTCTGTGACATCAGCAAGACTTGTTGGTGGGACAAATTTGTGTCCCAGAGACTCCCCTATCTATGGAATAGACTCCCTCTCCATGTCAAGCAGAGTATCTCTTTACCCCTGTTTAAGTGCAACCGGATTACTGGATGGGAAACAGAAAATATACCCCTGGGATTCCACCCGTGATGCTACTGGACAGTGGCATCGAGTGCTGATTTGTCTAAACATGGGCTAAACTCTTGGCTAGGATTATAAGAGACTCAGGGCCAATAGCCTAGTAACCTCCTATGATCCTATGATCCTATGAAGAGTGGTCCTTCTTTTGTGCTTGAAGATATGTTTGACTGGACCTTCACAGACCAGGCTTATACATAATGTAACAGCCCCAGAAGTAAAGGTTGTAGTCCAGTTGCTAACACTTTAATGTAGAGTTTAACATTAGTCTTTAGGAGAGAGATGTGCCTGTCATTTTGAACTAAGCTAAGATTTTTTCCCTTGCTTGGGCAGAGTCACAGCTCTTGATTCCTCTGGGTATGGAAGGGACTTACCAGAGCTGAATATCCATTGGAATAAAGTGGTAAAGGAGAGAGTAATTCATGGTTAACTTCCTTGTACAGGCCCACTGTAAAGCCATCTGGATCAGGACCTTCCCATCTGGGATCTCCTGTAATGTCCTCCTTATATCCTCCACTGAGATTGGCTTCAACTGCTGCTTATGACCCTCTACATTTAGCTTGGGAAGTTTAAGGCTGGTAAGGAACTCATCTATAGGCATGAACTATACAGCTCAACATAGTAATCCTTAAAAGCTTTACCAATATGTATGGAATGGGTTAGGCTTTGGTTCTCAGTCTCAATTTTGTTGGTGCTTGTTTAGACAAAATATTAGTAATCTCATTGGATTGTCATGTTTTTCTCACTGTTGGTTCACAGCCCTTAGAAGGTACAAGCCTGCTGTCTGTTATTGAGCCTTTGCTTGTCTCAGTTTTACCACCCTGTAGGCCCTTGCTAACTCCCCATTTGAAAGGCAGGCCTACTTGTAACTTGTAACATTATAAGCTTGCCACACTGCTTTATGAAACAGGCCAATTTCCTGGTCCTCCTTTCCCAACAAAGCTTTCTTAGTAGCTGAGCAAAGATCCTTCAGCTAACATTTCTAGGATTCCTTTCATATCTTATTTGGCATTGACTCCAATGTCTTGTTCTGGATGAATCCATCAAGCCCTTCTCCTATAGAGTTTATAACCTGATCATTGATTGTTTCATGTCTTACTGAGCCTGCCTACCTGATATTGCAGGTTAGAGCCTAAAGATACTGCCAGGTGGTCAGATAGTACACACTGTGGGTCACCACAGAATATCCATCTTCTATTTTTTTACTAGATGTTAACCAAAGATCTAGTCTTCTGTGAGATGTACTAGTGGAGTAGAAGTAAATAAAGTTAGATTTGCCTCCCTGGTTCATTTTCCAAATATCACAGAGACATGAGATTACCATGTAGTCCTTTAATATGGCCTGAGATTTGATATGCCTCCCACTCTGAGGGGGCAGTCTGTCTAACATATGATCAGTAGTGATATTAAAGTGCAGTCTATCAATTGCTGATGCACCCTCACTGTTCATACTTTTAAAGGACTTAAAAAATCTGCTAAAAACTAAGGAGCATCATGATTGGGTGCATACGCTATATCCACAACAAATGAACCCAAAGGTGTGCCCACTTTAGTTTTAGCCTACCTACCTTCAGAATCATGACAGTAATCCTTCTCTGTTCAGCTGAACAACTTCCTGAAAACACTGCTACCACCTCCATACATTTCTCACCAGACTACTTGCCTGTAGAGTC
Source organism: Protopterus annectens (assembly GCF_019279795.1). Lineage (NCBI taxonomy): Eukaryota > Metazoa > Chordata > Ceratodontiformes > Protopteridae > Protopterus > Protopterus annectens. Next base: position 818,348,281 of record NC_056726.1, on the reverse strand, counting down.
CCCTGTAGCTTTGAGATGCAGCTTTGATATATTCTGGCTATCTTGACTTCTTGCTACAACATCCACACACAATGACTTCAGGTATCTGCTAATATTGTAATGGGGGAGTTAACCACTGCACACCTTTGAATATGAATGACAAGAAGGTCTGTCTCCTGAAACATTTGAAGTCTGAAGATCCATTAAGTTATTCTTATGTGTAATTTTGTAAAAGAAAGCATTTCTGTGGCTGCTGCCATGGAGTACATGGTTTGGGAAACTGTCAACAGTGCTACTCAATCCCTCCAAAGCTGTAGGATACATGAACATAGTCCACCTGTATCTCTAGGAGTAAATAGTCCAGACAGAAAGTCAGTAGAATGATAACCCACTACCTTCAGATCAGGAACTATAAGGGCCAGCAGATAGACTCATAACAGTCTGCAGTCAGCATGGCTCAATGTGACACCATCAATTGGGAGAATCGACTCATTGTGCTCAGGGGTAGAGACATTCATCCAATTAGGAAAAGACTTGAATTCCATTGAATTTTAATGTTCTTGTAACTACAAACATGTATTTTGTAAACAACAGAAGATTACGGATGAAGTTCAGGTACAAGACCCTGTAATGACCATGTTCTACCTGAACCTTCTGCATTGCTTTCTGATCATGATGTGCAAACACCCATCTTAAAGGTCTGCTAATGAACAAATACTTTCAATATACATCCTAACTTTAATCAATGGTCTTCTTCCTACATTCTTAAAGTCATATTCATATATGCATATATGGGATAGACATAATGTTGTAGTTATCACTGGCACTAAAATGAAGAGTAAACTCCAGACATATGCTAGCCAGTGGAGACACACTGATGTCTTTCTCCACTCAAGGAGTTTTAACACCTCCTTTTTTTCCAGTTGTTTTCTGTTGAAAAGTTGTCTATGACAAAGGTAAAGATAGAAGAGGAGGATGGGAAAAGAATGTTACTAACCTTTGTCTGATTGTTCCCTTATTAATTATGTCTGCAGTGATCTTTCATTACTCTAATACATGGTGGGAGTACCTCCCTCCAGCCACTTCTGAGAAGGCATGGATGGAATGGGCATCAGGATTGCTGTTGACTTTCCTATTATTGCCAAGAACCTCAGTACCTGCTCCTTCCCCAACTACCTTCTGTTGCCTGCCAGGTACAGTTTGCCGTCAGCATTGCTGCAATTCCTGTGGGCTCCTGCAGAAAGAACCAAGTCCCTGCTGGCTCCTACGTATCTGAGCAAAGCGGTGTTTTAGCTTCAATTTAACACCTACAACTTAAGCATCTGCTTTTTTACCTTCTATTACTTAAAAACATGTCATCTCTGGCCTAAGTATCAGATGTCATCCATAAAGGTTGCCTTGATTTCCCTGTTGAACGGCATATGGTTAAGTCAGGAGAGCTAACAGGTAGCAATGCTGGATCCAGCTACCTACCCAAATTGGCAAAGCAAAACAGGCCTTAAGGAAACCAACAGTAGCTAAGGTAGGTAACTGCCATTTGATCCTGTTTCTGTAACATCTTCAAGAAGATTTTACTACAAATATAGCATCTGCATTAGATAATTTAGTGTCTTCACTCTGACAGTAAAGAATGCTTGCACCCGGTTCTTAAACATATTTTGTCATACATTTCTTGTCTTTAGGATGAATGTACTGCCCTGAGGAATAAGGTTACTCTTAAATACTGCTATTGACAGAGACTGGGAAGGTTTGAGCATCTTTGTCCAAATCAACCAGTCTCTGTGAGAAAAGAAAATGGATCCACTTACCTGGCCTCCATAGCCACAGCATCATAGTGTTCCAATTTCTGTGTGACCTTCTCACTCTTTGTTTTAATTTGTTAGTTGGGATATTTTGCAGTCACCCTAATGATAATGGACATCAGCTGGGTATAGCAACCCTGTGTTTCTTATGCTTAGTCAAACACTTTGCTTGTGCTATGCTGACAAGGTCATAACAAGGCCAAAATATGTATATCCATAGCTAGTGGGCTTTGGCTTTATTGGCCTGAAATTGTCCATTAAAACGACTTCAAACGTTAAAGGCGTGGGCAATCAGAATCACCATATAGCTGAAACACCTGATGTTTATAAGGGTCATTTGCATATATCCCATGTGCCTCTGTTGCAGGATGTTTAGGAGGTCACTCATTGGAAGTTCTAGCTTGGCTGGAGTTTTCATTTAGTTTTTACTGATTGGTTTTTCAGTGTGACCTTCTCACTCTTTGTTTTAATTTAATAGTTGGGATATTTTTCAGTCACCCTAATGATAATGGACATCAGCTGGGTATAACAACCCTATGTTTCTTATGCTTGCTCAAACAGTCCGGTTGTTCTATGCTGATGAGGTCATAGCAAGGCTGAAATATCCATCTCCGTAGCTAATGTGGTTTGGCTTTATTGGTCTGAAATTGTCCATTAAAACGACTTCAAACATAAAAGTCATGGGCAATCAGAATCGCCATATAGCTGAAACACCTGATGTTTATAAGGGTAATTTGCATATATCCCATGTGCCTCTGTTACAGGAGGTTTGGGAGGTCACTCATTGGAAGTTCTAGCTTGGCTGGAAGTTTCATTTAGTTTTTACTGATTGTTTTTTTCATTGTGACCTTCTCACTCTTTGTTTTATCTTGCAAAGTATGGAAATTGTTCCCCATGAGTGGCATAACCCAAAAGGACTGTTTCTGAGCAAGTCCTGGTGCAGTTTGGAAGAGGCATGATTCATGCAGCAGCACCCCCTCCACTTGCATTAGCTACTTAATCTCCCAAAATATGGGGTTATCTGAAGGAGGAAGTGGAAAGGCAGAACTTTCCCTGTTGTCCACATCCTCCAAACAGTCCTTATACTTAGGTAAATGTTCTAATAGTTTATTTTTAACAAGGAACTTTCTGAGCTTTTGAAGATGAGCATGATGTCTCACTGAAGCATTACTAAATGAAATCAGGTCACTAAAAGCAAGTATGGTGTGTTGCTGAACTGAAACTTGTTAAAAAATATAAATACATTTTTGCAGAGGGCAGGCCCTTCACCTGCTATGTAGAAAACTTTGCTCCTCATCCTCTCCTGAATTTAATTATTAAAACTGTAGCTGCAAAACTTAATTTGCAAGAAAAGCCCATGTATACCAAGGTTTTAAGCCTTACTCAATGCTGTGTAATTTTGACAATATAATAATTGAGTAGGATATATGGGGGGGGGGGGGGTTGAAGCCATCCACATGATGAGTCCAGAGATTGAACTTTCAAAACTGCAAACCATACTAGAGATACATCTGAAATATTGACTCCATGTAAATACATGCATGTAAAGCAGTGCACCATAACTCCGATATCAGAATGAAAAAAATGGGCAGGTAGGATGTTAGGCACAGGGGCAGGGAGGAATAGAATTCTGAGGTCCCAGGGCAGGAAAACAGACAAATATTCTCCAAGCTAATCAGGAACAAGGGTCACAAATAACATAACAGCACATATAAGGGAAGGAGCAGGAACATAAATGTGGCAGTGTCTGATTCAGAGGTGGGTTTGTCACACAACCCCTATAAAATGGCACCAGTTCTTAACATGTTGCCTTGCTACTATAGCTTGTCCCATAATGGTTGGAACAGTCTTACTATAGGACGATACCTGTACTATGAAGAGAAATACATAAGTAAAAAAAAAAACTTAGTGGTGATGTATGCATAAAACTATCTGCAGATGCTGTGACAGAGCCATGACAGTGAAGGCAGTTGAGGGTGAAGAGCTGAGAAAGGCAAGTAGTCATAAGCATGATCCTGAGCCTGGAACTCCAGCAGTCCCCAAGATTAGAAAGAACATGCCAGAGATCAAGAGCTAGCAGACATGCCTCCTGGAAAGTGGTCCAGGAGATCCTCAGAGAAATTCCGCAGAGTGCAGTGGAACACCTCTCCATCAGGAAACAAATATTCCAAGTTGTCACTGCAGTAACTATGAAAAAATAGTCACTTAAACAGCTAAACAGCCTTAAAGCAATGAGGGAAATCATGTGATAATATTACTATTTGCAGGACAAAGTGATCCTTTACCATGTGTCATATGTGTCAAATGTCAGGTAACAGTGATGGTGGCTGCTTAGTACTACAACTGACAACAAAGGTAAACCTTTAAGTTATGAAAACCTCCAATGTGTGCTGAAAACAGATGTTATATTTTTAATGTTAATTCACATCTGCCACCAGATGTACTGCATCTATGGGTATGCTGATTATAAAAGAGAACAAATGGACGATGCCTTGGCAGTGGTACACATGCCCAGAAAAAAACTGCAATTCCTTTTTATGACATTCTATTAGAAATGTTGAAGCTGGAGTACATGATACCTGAGACATTTCATCAGTTATGAGTGGGCTGCCTTAGACTGTCAGAAAGAACTTTACTTCAGTAAGCCATCACGGTTGTCACATCTACCTGGTCCAGGATGTGTGGCAGCAGAAATGGAAGAAAGGACAAGTATGCCTGTATGGCTGTTATCTTGGGTTTTCTATGACCTGCAGTGAGCTTGTTACTCTGATCTTCCTTCTGGCTAATTCCTGGAGCAACTAGGGATATTCTTTCCTGAGCAAGGACCAGCCTGACTACAGCTAAAAAGGAAGGGTATGCTGCATCAAAAATGAAAAATCTGTAACAGAATTACAGCCTGGAGTTGTTTTCACTCTTCCGTGCACATTAAACATTACCACCACAGCAGCCTCTAATATGTCATCCATTTTTTCTCCTTTCTGGGGTTAAAGCACAGCCTCACTGTGGCCATCATTCAAGCACCTATCAAATACAAATTAACTCACCGCAGCTGATTTGCTGTGGTCCTAGAAGTCTCTAGAGCAGTGACAACACTTCCAATAATGCTTAACCGAGAGTCTGTAATCCTGCCTAAGTACTGTTTCTAACAAGAATTGTGTGCATAAAACCACACCTGCATTCTGCTCTGAGAGATAGCTTTACTAAAGAGGGGGAAATATATGACTGGAAGAAAAAAAATGCTGAATCTTATACAAAAGTAAGCAATGTAATCTATGCAAGAGATCGTGTATGCTGTTGCATATCATTTTGTGATTCAAGTGGGTTAAACAGTATTCACAATATTGTCTTAAAGTATATATGATTGTTAGTGGATGCGTGTGTGTTTTTATCTTTTGCTACATGCATTACATAAATTCAGTGTCATTATTTTTTCAAAATGTTGATAGAGTGCACATATTCCATTTTGAAATCCTTCATTTGTGATCAAAACTAGCATTGTATTAGCTTGAACTGGTGGTAGTGTAAGTAAAGATTCCACTGCACCTGTTGAAAAGAGTAGCCAAATTTCTCCTAGTACTGTAAATAGCACCTCAGATCTCCCCTGAAAAGAGGCCACTAGTCTAGCTGGACTGACCTGGTCAACTAAGGATAGACAAAGAGAGAAAGATAGATATATGGACATAAAAATAAATATAGATAGCTAGCTATATAAACAGATAAATAGATACATTCTCACCATTCTAGGCTTTTCCTTCACAATTCCACACAATGCAGATCTCTTGACATGATGTCGATTCAAATTCTTGCTATCCACATTATGGTCACTTCAGATATTCAAAAGGCATCCCATGGTACTTGCCCAGCTTCACAAATAAAATTGTTAAAACATATTTCTAGAAGTTTCCAGCTCAGTTATAGGATGTTTTACTCAGCAATATTCATGACTCATTTACTGGTAAATTAGCCGGCTGTCATGCATCCATTTGGAGAACAATATAGGTGAACTCACATCACATATCTCAGCAATATGGTGAGCTTTGAGTGCACAAGTACTTGCAACACATGTACTGTGCTTATCATAACATGACAGCAATTTAAGCTTTGACCAGGACAAGTGTTTTTCTATCAAACTCAGGCATGTTCTGTCAATTGTGTAATTTTATAGAGTATATCAAGTTACTGCAGGGACATTATGCTACTTTATACTTTGCTAACCCATCCAATTATTTAATACAGTGTTGTGTTCTGTTGCCTTCAAACAAGGCACCTGAAATAACATGAAAAAATAAAATGACATGTAATTTGATAATTCTTAGGGTAAAAAAAATTGCTATTCATAAAGGTCATAGGTTAATTAGAGGTGACCCCTGCCAGGTTTATAAAACAATGTCCTTCCTGATGTGGATGTACTTCAAAGTCTATGCCTGGAAAACACCACTAGGTGAGCAAACACCCAACTGGTGAACCCAGTACTAAAATTAAGTGTCAATAACTTGAAATAAAAAAGAATGATACATTATGTAGCACTTACCAAGACAATGAAATTATTAATTAAGAAATTATTATTTCCCTTATATTCGGCGGGTAAGTTATCTACTTTTAAAAATAGTCTTGATATATGTATGGGAAGTAGAAAATATAAAAACAGTGTTTTGACAATTAAGTTACATTAAATAGCAATACCTTCAAACTTATACATCACAGTAAACAGTCTGCTGTTTAAGGTTGTACAAATTCAAGTCATGTAGACCTCTGTTTTCTTAAGCTAGTGCATCTTTATCTAGTGTTACCCTTTTTGTTTGACCTACCATGCCTGAAAAAGTTTAATATGCTTTTTAACCTATCCTGTGATACATAAGATCAATGAAGTATTTAATGTACTTGTTCTGACCCTGTACAGTTGTAAAACGGGTTGTATTTGTATGTATTTTATGCATCAGATCTGGCTGTAGCTTGTACTAAGAACTTACCTAGGCTTCCTTTGTTGAATGGCCCCGTCTGATAAGGTGTTATAGCCATTCAAAAAATGAAAAAAAAAAATAATAATTATATAAAGAAACAAGCAAGCAAGCTTTTTGAAGATCAATAGGTCATAAGTTTGGCAACTGAAAGTATGATTCTGTGATTCTTCTTCAAGATTCTGTTCTGAAGGTGTAGAAGGAGCACAGTGTAGCACTCACAGCTGAATGCATTTATTATTTATGTACTCATGTATGCATAATTGTGCAAGCTCCCTTATTAACAGATGGACAGTTTTTTATTGTTTTCTTTTTCTTCCTGTGCTTTTATTTCATCAGTTAGTGAAGCTGTTGTTTATTAAACTAGTTTTAAACATGGAACAGCTTGACTTGGAAAATTTTATGAAGGCTTTCATTTCTCAAGTTTGTGGCATTATTACTATTGTTATTATTTAACTGTATGTGATTTTCAAACATGCAATGCTTCTACTAACAACTTGACATGGAATAAATGTATTTGCAGAAGTTATGTTGTTTCTTTGCTTCTCTTCAGATAATATCCACTAGGTGGCAGTCTATCTACTTACATTACCAATTTCCATCTTTTCTCTCTTTTGTCAGGATTGCAATGAACCTCTTTTTTAACTGTCTCTTGACTCTGCCATGTATTTCATTTTCTCTTCCCATACTGGTACAGCATTAATCTCTCAGAAATTATAATAATAATAATAATAATAATAATAATAATAATAATAATTATAATAATAAATGCTTTTGGAGTAGCCTGCTACATTCTTGTTTAAAATGTGGTTTCTTTTTGATTTACCACATTTTCCTTTTGTTACTGTAGCTTATTCTTTTTCCTGTATTTGACAGCACTGCTTCTTAGATCTAAATTCCTATGTCTATTCCAAAGGTGCTTTAGCTACTTTAGCTGCTCTATTTTTATCTCCTTAGCATCCTTGTTTCATTTGCTTGGTAGTCACTAACTCTTTCCATATAGCAATACCTTAAAATACTATTAACTGCTTATACATTTCTGATTTTCTGAAACATATTAGATAGTTTCTTCTGTTATCTTTATATGATGACTTTTATGTAGTTTTATATTTCAGTATTATCTGTGGTAGAAAACATTAGTGTTCTTGCATTAATTTAGCTATTTTTGTGTTAGCCCCTCTGGGTTTTATTTGCTTTCTGTAGATTATTCCACCAATAAAAACTTGTTTCAAAGTCATTTAAATCCTTCATGCCTTCTGACCATTAAGCCTTTATCCAGGCTGCCTGTTTTTTTCTTCCTTTTTTCCCCATCTGACCTTTAGCTTATATCATCCTGTGGGGGATTTGCCTTCCTTGAGAACGTTTGTCTCATGGTACCTCACTGTTATGGCTTTATGGGGTATTTGAGGTGAGAACAGTTATTATCCAGGCAGCCATGAAGGGTGCTTTCTTCCCTCCAGACTCAGCTCGTCCATTGAAGCCTCCATCTATGGTCCTACTTTGTCTAATGTGATTCACATCCCAATGATTTCAATTTCCCACTAGGATCATTCATATTTGAGGTTGGACTCTAGTTGTCCCCTAACAGCAGAACTACTCAATTGTACTGTGGATGTCTGAAGCTGCCTATTTTATCAATCTCCTGAGGCGAAGGAATTTTTATTAGTCCTAACCTCAGCCCCACTGACTAACATGGGTACTTGCATCACCACAAGGGCAGCCTTCCTTTATATATGCATGGTTCTATCAACATGCTTAGTAATGGCTACCATAAACAGCTTAGTATCACCAGGCCCACATGTCCAGTCTTGCTGCATTCTAGAACCCACAAGCCCCCACTTACTGATGATAAGTACAGCAGACCAAAATGTCCATTCTCCTGCACCTCAGATGAATAAGGAAGCATTGACCTTATAGTCCTACCACCAGCTGGCTACTGGAGCATCTGGGCCACCAACCAAACTGGGATCATCTGGCTCATAGGCAAGATTTTATCACCCTATTCTACCAGTTTACATTCAAACTGCTCCAGCCTATTTCAACTTTCCTACTTTTCCATCTCCTCCTGCCTATTTTTATCCATTGTACATACCAGCCTTCAGAAATCAGTATTAACATATTCCACACACACTTCTTATATGGCATACAATATTTATTTCTAGCTCTGTTTTGCTGTAGCACAACCTTTATCTCCTCTACATGTTATTTTAATCATTGTCATTCTTTTTTCTTTCACTGTAATTTTCTTCAACTCCCATCATTGTATCTTGTATCTGCTTCTGCAGTTATGACTTAATTCCTGATGTCCAAGCCTTACCAGTGTCACTCTAAAGTTAAGTACTGAAAGTCATTATTCTTCATCCTTGTGAGGGATGGAGCTGCATTGTACAATTCTTCTCTTTCTTTCCTTTTCTTTCATATTAAATAATGTTTTTCCATAGGGTTGCCCCAAACTTTTTTTTCACTTCTGTTTACTTTGTTTTCATCTGATTAAGGCTGTTTGTATGTCTGACAATGTTAAAGAGAGTTTCTCTTGGGATTTCTGTGCTAAGAAACTTCACCTCTCCTTGCCATTTTCCTTTCTAACTTTAAACATGTCCTTGCTTTTCTTTTAAACTGTAGCCACCATAAATGTTTTCACTTCTTTAGTGCCTTTTAAAAGAGATTTCTCTGTCACTATCAAAATTCTGGCAGAATCGGGGAGTGGGGGTGGGGTGGGTGTGGCTAGGATGCTGGTAGAATAACAACAGATATCTCCTGCTCTGCTATTTTATCTGTTTCTGAAAGGAAATACTTATTTTAATCTATCTTATCAGCTTTACTGAAGAAGATATTTATAAATTAAAGCCCTATTTAAGATAGCATCAAGAAATTCTTTTTTGATATTTCGAGATTTTCCTGTCAAATATTTATCTGGAAATATACCTTCACATACAGCTTGGAAATGAGTTATCTAAAAATCAGCTCTCAAGACTATTTCATCTAAAATGAATTTCAGTCTGTTCTCACTAATATTCAGGAACTGTCATTAAAATGGACAAAATGGATACAAAACTTGATCATTTTAAAGAAAAAATGCTCTCAACAAATGGACCAAAAACATGAAACATTACAGCAGCAGAAAGCCCATATTTCTGACATTGAGGACTTTCTGAATGATATGGAAAGGAGGCTGCGGTGGTGGTGCTGCAGTAGCATTGTCGCCTCACAGTAAGACGTTGTCCCGTTCGATTCTCAGCTAGACCGTCTTCTGTGTGGAGACATGCGTGAATGGACGTACCTTCATTGAAGGTTGTGCGTCAGGGCCAGCAACTCAGCACGTAAAAATCTACTGCCAATCATTAGCGGACCGGAGTTCCGCTGTGGCGACCCCTAACCAGGAAAATGATAAACAGAGAACACAACTCACTGCCAAAGACGTTCTCACCAAATGCAAAAGGATAAATAGATAAAAAGTGAGAACAGTCACCACGAAAAACTTCTTCAACACAAGTAGAATCCAAAAAGTAGTCACCATAAAAATGTAAAAAACATTTAATGTAGAACAAGGAATGAGCGCTATCACGTAGTGCTAGCTACGCTTCATCAGATACACTTACACAAGACAAATCTCATATAAATACCCAATGGTTTTTACATTTTTATGGTGACTACTTTTTGGATTCTACTTGTGTTGAAGAAGTTTTTCGTGGTGACTGTTCTCACTTTTTATCTATTTACCTAACCGGGAAAAGCCGAAAGACACAACAACAACATGGAAAGGAGGCTTAATGAAAATGGGCATAATATTGAGTTTCTATTAAAACGAAATACCGTTCTGCTGAATAAAATTGATGACCTTGAGAACTGGTTTCATAGAAACAATGTCAGAATTTTGGTCTACCAGAAAAAAATAGAAGGAAACAACATTTCTTGATATCCTGGCTTTCCAAGGTGCTAGATTTACCTGAAGCAATGTCATTTAGTATCAAGAGAGCACACAGTTCTCTGGTTACAACATTTTCTTCAAGGAATAAAACTTCTTCAAGGTCTACAATTGTAAGATTTCTTTTCCTGACAGGACAAAGAGTTTATTCTCAAAACTGCTTGGTCAAATACTCTCCTAAAAATAGAAGACATGATAATTCATTTTGAGAATGACTACTCCACCTCAGTCATTTCTAAAAGAAAACATTTTCTTTCTTTAATAAGAAAATTGAAGAAAAAAACAAATTAAAGTTAATTTATTGTTTCTAGCCAGGCTAAAAATCTTTATCCCTGATGAAAATAAATAGCATCTTTGAATAACAGAGGATGTGGACTGGAAAAACATTAAAGAGAACTCCTCAATTTAAAACATAGACTTCTCTCGGTGACAACCGAGAAGACACAGGCAAAAAGATCTGGGTGGAAGGCAAGTGAAAAAAAGAAGAAATTACACTCCAGGGATCTAAACATCACCACAACAATCAATAGGATGTGCTGGAGGGATAGATTCCTGTCCCAGAGACTTCCCATGCTCTGGAACAAAATTCCAATCTACATTATGCAGAGCTCCTCGCTAACCCTCTTCAAGAGAAACCTTGACGAGTGGATGGGAAACAGAAAGTTTACCCTAGGGATCACTTCAATGGTTATGCTGGACAGAGGCACAGGGAACTAATCTAAGGGGGCAGCGAAAGCCAACATATTCCTGCTAGGCTTATAAATGCCTTCGGGCAGATAGCCTAGTACCTACCTATGAACCTATAATGTCAATATATTAAAATATATTTCATTCTGTTTTTTATTCCCTTCCTCTTATGTTAAGTTCTTTTCATAAATGAACTTGCCTCATTTAACATCTTGATGAGTACAAAGGGAAACTCGGATGTCTTTTCACCAAGGTAAATTAACTTATTTTAATTCTTTACATTTTCATCCTTTAGAAAGCTATCATACTTATACTTTCTTCGATAGTATATTATGCATTAATATTCAAAAATAGTTTATGTTTGATTAGTTAGGATAAATATAATGATAGAGCTAATGCTAATGTTACTTCTACTAATGTTTTCCCCATTGTTATTTGCTTATGTGATGATAGGAGGTACTGCCAGCCATGCCAGAAATTGGGCAGTGGATGTATGACTTGTGCCAACACAGTTAGCTGGAATTTTCTAAATAATTATATGTCATTTGTATATCAATCTGATTTGTACAGATGCTTGTGCTAAAAATGTATTTGTGAGGTTTGCTTGTGTTAAAAAGCATCAGCAGTGCACCCTGCTGGAATGAAATAAATGTATATGTATTATTGTAAATTAATTAAATACATATGTTTTAATAGAGGACACTGGGACAGCAAAGGTTAACCAGCTAGCTTACTTTAAAAAAATAAGGGAAATGTAAATGAGCTGTTAAACCATTAAAACAGCACACCACAGTGCTGGATAGGACAAGAGACAGTGGGTCTGGAAGAAGCCTTTGTTCCTTAGCTCATTAAAAAGAAGGGAAGCACTAGGCACTGCCATAAACATCTAGATGCATATTGTAACTGTCTATGGTATATTCCTATCTCTGCTTCAAAGGGGGTTACTGTCTACTGTGAGAACCTAAAGTCAGGTGACCAGATGAGGCCATTCTGCAAGTCATCTTGGATATAATATTTTACAGGGAATAATCTCTGAGTAGGGAGTATTATGTTTTGGGGAACCTGACTAGAAAGACTGCTCACACATTTCACTGTACCTTGCTCTATCCGGTAAGTTATTAGGGAATTTTAATTATCCTAGATTCAGGCAGGAATATAGTGAAGCTTAGTTTAGATGTTGTTTTTCTTTATTTGTCTGAGTGTCCATCAATGTTCTTTTCAATATTCCCTGTGATTTAAACTCTGTGGTTTACTGTAAATATATATTCAGTATTTTCATGCTCTTTTATTATTTATTATTAAATATATTTAAAACTTTTATTGTGGCTGGCCTTGTAGAAAGTATTTAACCTTTGAGAGTGCTTATATCTATTTAGTGACACTGTGTGGGTCACTCCACAAGGCCTAGCCATCTTGGTCAACTACTATCATTTGTTTTAGTATTAATATTACGCAGTATAATTGGACATCCCTTGTTAAGGGCCTTAGAGTAGCTGATTGTGGAGGGTCTGGTGGCAGTGATAACTATCTTATACTCTGGGCAGAAGGGGGCACAGCAGGTAAATTTGTGCCAGCCTTTCCCAGGTGTGCATATATGTGTGTGTGTATGTTTGTGTGTGTGTGTGTGTGTGTGTGTGTGTGTGTGTGTGTGTGTGTGTGTGTGTGTGTGTGTGTGTGTGTGTGTGTGTGTGTGTGTGTGGAAAATCAAATCTCACAGTGTGTGTGTCAGCTACTTGGGGCAAGAACACAAAGCACTGGTCTAACAGAGAGGGTGCTAGAGGACTTGGCTTGGATAGTCCATCTGAGAACCTAACCCTACAGCTGTACCAGTAGGGAGTCCTACTGGGGACCCGGAGGGAGATATAGAGAAATCCAGACCCAGGGCTGTGTGTGTTCTCTGTATACTGTTAAGGGAAACTGTGCTTGGAGGTCTGCTTTTGGAAATACGGAATGTATCCATTTGTATTCCAAGTGCTTGTCCCTCTCCAGTGTCAGTGAGGAAGATTTAGGCTCCTTGACTTCTGTCCAAAGGAAAAAAAAAACAAGAACCACAAGTAGTGAAGGTAGAGGCCCAGGAACCACACAAACCAAAGTCCAAACCACAAATCCAATTTATTGACAGCAAAAACTAACCTAATTCAGTCTAGTGATTTCATCTTTAGCAAAGACTCCTTCAGAACTGCTTGACATGGTTATCTCCAACCTTAAATAACCCTAATACATCATGAATTCTTTGCTAAAGATGAAAGTGCTAGACTGCATTAGGTCTTTTTTGCTGTCAATAAATTGGATTTGTGGTTTGGGCTTTGGTTTGTGTGGTTCCTGGGTCTTTCCCTTCACTACTTGTGTTTTTATTTCCTTTGGACTTGTTTATGGCTTCTGGTAGAGGCTCTGGGTCTCGCACCAATGACCTGGTCTCACAAATTTGAGTTGGAATAGGCAATTTGGCCTCTCTTCTGGAGAAAATCAATCAACAACTTCATGGCAGCAGTGGTTCTCCTGAAGGTATTTCTTCTCAGTTAACTCAATGTTCTGGAGCTCTTTCTGCCTGGTTTAACCAGCTTGAAGCAGGAGGGAACATAAGGGAGCCATCCAACTGACAATCTATTGATTTTGATTCTTGGAAAAGTGATATTTTAGATTTTTCTTCTGCCACATCAATATCTAATAATGTGGACCCTAACCATGAAATTATTGGGCAGTGTACCTTCATAGAACAACTTAAGTTATTTGAAGAAAAATTGCTAGTCTTTAAGAAAGTTCAACTAGACAATGCGTATTTACATGAGAATTTAAAGAGGGGTCTTATTCTCAAGGGTCTGCGTTTGTGGAGGTACCCTAATGGGGTGGATCTAAATTCTGATTTTCACAAAGCCCTTCTCCATGTTTTTAATAAGGTAGGCATGGACATCATTCACCTCATAATACATGAAAATGAGGTGAAGTTGGATAAACTTTCTCGTGATCTTGACATCATTAATGGTAGTCTTACAGCTGATGCCTTATTTGAGCTTTATTCCACAAATTATAACAATTTATTCAAGAAAATAGATGACATCTATTGTGCCATTCAAAATAAGAAAAACAGAAAACTACAAAGCGATTCTGAAGCATTTGCAAAAGGAACAGCATACCCCCTGCCCCTTAGTGTCTCAGTACAAAACCAGCCAATTACGACAGTATATCTGGATGATGGACAGGGCAATATTATAAATTCAGCTGAGGATGACATCATGGTTCAACAGGAAGTAGTTTTAGACACAGACCAGTTTCTAAGGTGTTCTGAAAGATTGAAACATAAGGAAGGAAGGGACAACGGAGATTTACAGCAATAATTCAATTCTGGGGATAGAAATTCCAACTTTGAGCATTTAGGAGTTCACCCAAAAACTGCTGGGACTTACTATAGACATAAAAATAAAAATAACAAAAATAATTTGTGGACAAAAAACTTCAAAGGGAAGAAAGACACTAGGAAGAGGAGCATTTATCAAAGCAGGTAAGTAAACCAGGACTTGTAGAATAGACTTATTATCTCAGTGACATTGACTTTCATTCCACCATGGGATTTTTTGATGAACAAACCTCTGTAAATCATTGTGTGTTTTCTACTGGCAAAACAACCAGTAACAATGACTCCATGTGTAATGGTAATGCTTGCAGCCAAGAAATTTCTGGTTGTGGGAATAACTTTGATATGAAGCATGTTGATTGTCCTATTTTGAATGAGACATCTCCAAGTCTTATGTTTGTAATAATACTGCTGATTGCACTGAAATTTGCGTCAAAGAAAATGCTAATGATAATATTGTAAAGAAGTCAGAATTTTTTTTACAGACATTATGAGTACTGGTAACTTCACTACCAAAAAGGATGGGAATGATTTTTTTGAATGACAATTCCTTCAAAGATACTTTTGATTTAGCAGATGCTAATGCAGCGAACATGGGCTTTGATAGAGTTTGCCCTGACCTAAACAGTACAATTGGTTTTGATTTCTTTAAAACTAATGGCAACAATTTTACTGATGTACATAATTGCTCTGATGGGATAATATCAGATTTGCAGAATGATTCACAGCAAATGTTGGTTACTTCTTCATGTTTGGTAGACTCTATTTGGAATGATTCAGTTACATCATTTTTTAACAAGGAAGTTACCAGTGTTAAGTGTAATACCTTCAGTCATCCTGGTGAGTCAGGGGAATTCTGGAACTGACATTAATTGCCCCATTATTAAATGCACCCCAAATCATGAAAGCAACTGTACAGTGTATGCTGTTATAACTGATAGTGGGGGTAGTGTATTAGAGAGGGTTGGAAGATATTACTACACATGACGTTTTAGATAAGTTTGGTAATTCTTGTACATTTAATGACAGAAGAGCCAGCATTGAAGGGGTTGGAACTGAGTCTCCTTATAATCAACCTATTCTCTCTTCTTTCTTTTCTACCCCCACACCAACACAGATGGAGGGGACCCTAACGGTGTACCAATACCATTTAGTTATTCACTCACCTTAGATGATAATTCACAGGTCAGTGAATTCAATGATGGAAATCTATTTTTGAATTGTTTTGTGCCTTTTAGTGAGACTTAGGCGAACATCAGTCATCAAAATACAGAATCCATTAATCTTGAACTAGCTGCTGGCGAATCAAGGGTTTTGGTAGTAGGGAACACAAATAGCAGTACGGTGGAAAATGACATAGGACCTAGTTGCATCCAAAATTCTACTAAAGATTTTACAGTATATAATTTTTCCAATGTCAGCATCTCAACAGAGCATACTGATCTTCTGAGCTTGAGTTTTGTACCAGCCAGAAAATTCAATCTAGCTCAAACACTCATAGATTTAAATTTATTTACTCGTAAATTAAATTTAGCCCTTTGGTTTAAGTCGGCAGGTACTAGCACTAGGACTGACTCAAATACAGGTCTCAAGGAATCCAGTTCTTTTAACTCGCCCTTGAATAATGGGCTAGTACTCTTCAAAAAACTTTGTGAAAGGGAACTTTGAAAACTTTGTTTAAGGCCCCAAAACTCTAACATAAATTATAAAGTTAACCTTTCAGAGAATGAAGCAAAACTTTTTAATGATCTTTGTAACAAGAAAACAATCAGAGTAATGAAACCAGATAAAGAAGGGGGCATTGTCATCATGGCTGTTGAGGATTATAACAATAAGATGTTCAAGCTCCTTTTTACTGACAGGTGACCCCTAACCAGGAAAAATTGAAAGAAGAAGAAAGAAGACACACAGGTATCCAAAAATGAACCTAATATTGCTTATTCTAAAATTGATGGTTGTTTGTATGATATGGTCATGCAGGGACAAATTGACAAGTGTGCCTATGAATACATATCCAAATGAACACCCGGTGGTGGCAGGTATATTCGATATACTGAAAATTGATAAAGACATCCAAAACCTACCACTGAGACCAATTGTTGATGCAGGCAGGAGCAAAACTTTTTACAAAGCTAAATATGTGGATAATTTACTTCAGCCATCCACCAGTTGCATTACCTATATCTGTAAAGATTCATAGGATTTTTTATCCAGATTAGCAAATTTACAATTTGTACTGGATTGTATACTTGTCACAATAGATGTACAAGATCTTTATTTGGTCATTCCACATAAGGAGGGACTTGATTGGGTGGAAAGTATGCTCTTTGACATAGGGCTATTGACACCACCATGGCTATCACACTCACAAAATTAGTCCTGAGCAACAATTTCTTGTATTTTGAAGGACAACTATTCAAACAAATGAGTGGAGTGGCAATGGGTGCCTCATGTGCCCCGAGCTTTGCCACCCTATTTATGGCATATTGGGAGAAGCAATTTGTGTTCAGTAGTTCATTTGCTGACAGTTGGTCATTTTATATTAGGTACCTGGATGACATCTTTATCATTTGGACAGATTATTTGATGAAATAGAATGATTTTTTAATGTACATCAACAATAGCACCCCCTTTCTTAAATTTACCCACAACTTTGACAGGGACAAGATGGCATTTCTTGATGTCTTGGTTTCAAAAGATTATTCAAAGGGTTGATTTAGTTCCAACATTTTTTGTAAGAAAACTTTTTCCAGTTCTTATCTTCACTATGACAGTTGGCATCTCAAATTTCAAAAAAGAGCAGTTGTCAAGGGACAACTGGTCTAACTCACTCAGATGATATCTGATGATGCAGTATTTTTGGTGGAGATTGAAAAACTTTTGGATATGTTTATCCACAGAGGTTATCCACCAGACCTCTTGGTACTCATCAAAGATGAAGTATGTGACAAAAGGAGTAAGAGCCTGTACCATCCCCTGTTACCAATCTTTGATAACTCCTGTCATTCTTTATCTTCAGTAGGGCCAATGACCTCTGGTGATCATAATTCAGATAGGTCATACGAACAAGCCTTGATTGTTACTTTTTCTTTAAACACTTACCACATTGTTGATGTGGTTAATCAATTTTGGCCTATTGTTACTTCCATCAATGATGGTAGTGATACTTTTTGGTTCCAAAACTTAAAATAGTATTTAGGAAAGACAAATGTTTTAAAAGTTTACTGGAAAGTAATTCGGGCAAATTTAGTACCAATAGACCAAAAGGTATGTATAAATGTAACCACTGTAACTACTGTCAACACATTCTCTGTTATGAGTCTTTTTTCATCAAATACAAGAAATCTGAGGTGAAAAAATATTTTAATTGTTCATCCAGAGGAGTGGTATATGGTGCTCTTTGCCAACAGTGTAAAGCGTTTTACATTGGCAAGACTGGTCGAGCTTTGAAAGAGAGAATATATGAACATCTCAATGAAATCAAGAAAGGGAAGACAATTAAGACACTGAACAGACATAATTCTGACTATCCTGGTCATCTTTTTAAATTTGTGGTGATTGATTTTTTGGAAGCAGACTCAAGGGGCTTTTACACTGATGAACACCTTCTCAAGAAAGAGCTCATATGGATTCTTGTGTGTGATGCCCTTACCCCCCTGGTTTGAATGAATGTTGTTCTATTACACCTATATTAAAGCTAAAAAGTCTTGAAGGCTGATTATGTCATGTTACTCATACATTTGTCACTGTAACACTGACTTTTTTTACCATTTTTGTTCTCAACATTATTTTTATTTTTAATTTTATTCTTATTGTTATACTTATGTTCAATTTTCATGCAATTTAACTTGATATTCACAATAATTCTTGTTGAAGTTTTATAATCAATGCATTTGCTAAACTAAAGTTGAGTCGTATGAATCGTTAATCACATGTTGATCACATGATGTATTAGGGTTACTTAAGGTTGGAGATAACCATGTCAAGCAGTTCTGAAGAAGTCTTTGCTAAATACGAAAGTGCTAGACTGCATTAGGTTTGCTTTTGCTGTTAATAAATTGGATTTGTGGTTTGGACTTTCGTTTGTGTGGTTCCTGGGCCTCTACCTTCACTACTTGTGCTCCTCAATTACTGTCCCAGTGTGGTGACATCATTTATTGGTTGGCAGTGGTGGGACCATCACTTGTCACATATTGGTTGGCACTGTTGGGACCATCACACATCCCAGCTTATAATCCGGGTCTCCCTTTCTTTTGAATAATTAATAGTTATTCTGTTATTTGGTCACTTATAATGTGTTGATTTAACTTTAATATTAATGCATTACATAGTTTCTGTTCATTATATTCCTCATTGTCATTATTGTTGAGCTCACTTTTCATCATTAACTTGTTTATTTGCTCTGTTCATCCTATATTTCTGATCTATGCTTTTTTAAAAATTACCTGTTTTACTTCTAATATAAAGGTCCCTGTATTTGTCACTAAAAGTGCAATTCTTGGTGGTAAACATGTGTGTTTAAGCTGCTAATGTCATGGTCAGCTGTGCGGTGATTTGCATTTGCTTGACCTTGATTATTTGTGCTTTGTATCTTTTTAATTGGAATGGTGAAGTCTAATAATATGGGACTTCAGGGTTGAAATTTGTTGTCACCGAGAGAAGTTTTAGTTTTAAATTGTGGAGTTCTCTTTAATGTTTTGACCCTTGTCTTGGCTTTGAATTTGTCGATGGATTGTGGTATGTGAATGGTTATGTAGTGTCATTGATGCAAGGTGTGTCCATTTCTAGACTTTGGGTTTTGGTTGGAAGGAAAACGGGGGGGTGTTGGAGGGCACAAGGTTGATTTTGTTTGAGCCAATGGACAAGTAGTGAGAGCCAGTGTCTTTGTGCTCAAGATTTTCAGACTGGCGTTGCCTGCGAGCTATCATTTCATCCTTTGCTTTTGCTTATTTTAATCTTCCTGCCGAGTCCGTGTGATGTATTCACTTTTTAGTGTTGGTGACATTAGCTGCTTCTGGCTGTCAGTCAAGTGAATGGGGCGGGTATTTTCTATGCGAAGCAGCACAGGAGTTATTACTTACATAGCTTTCTATATTGAATCAGTAACATACATCCACATTATTACAACTGAACTTTTAAGTAAATTGAATCAGAAGATTGACAATCTTTATAAATGATATTTTTTTTTCTTTTTTATGTTATTTTATTTTGTTGTTTGGTTTCTATAGTACAGCAAAAATGAAATACTTATTTGTATTTTTTCACCTAGGAACATGTGTTTTTATAGTTGCTGCTACCCTTTGAACAAATTATTGCTGTTATTATTTATTTTATTATTTTATTTTACTATAACATTTATATTTAAATCTTTTATTACAGTGATAAATAAGTGTTTAAGAATTCAACAGAGTAATGGATTGGACTTTCATTTTGGGGAGTTATTTTAAAAAAGGGCTTTAGCCTTTGTATCATAAAGTCTGTTTACGGAGTTTGTGATTACCTACAAGTTCAGCTGTAGGCTACTGGGTGTAAACAATTGTATTTCATAATAGCATTTAAGCCTTTTTCTGTTAGAGAAGTCCTTATGGGGACTGATCTTTTTAAATGAAAATTTAGTGTTAAAATGATTTATCCTCTTATCCATAAAAATCTTTACTAATACTTTAAGAAAATAATAATAATGTGTTTGAGGGGCACCTTAATTATCATTTCCTTTTTTTTTCTTTTCTGCAGTGAAAAATTTACTTTGATAATAGTAGAGAGGATGTTCTTTCACTTTTGTTGATGAAAAGGAATCTTTGGATAACTATGCTGATCAAACAGGGAGTTTAAGACTCGATGTGGGGTTTGAAGGGTTTTATAATTGTCTGTTTATCATTAACGAGAGTAATTTTTGAAGGGTGTCTACCATTACTACTATCATACATATTGTGAACAGTCAAATTTTTAAAGATATTTTTCATGAAAGCAGTTCTTGTGCTGGAAAGTGATTCAAAAGTATAATTACTATTTGGGATTTATGATAACTTTTTATGGAGACCTGTTAAACCAAACATATGAGCAATTTAATTTTTACAATGGTTGAGAGACTCACCTTAAGTAAAATGATTATCTTACCAAACATCCTATATATTATACAGTCATTATCTCATTCTCCTCCTGGAAGTTGTATAAAAGAATTTAATTCTTTAATTTTTAAATTGTTATGGTTCTGTAACAAACACAGAATCGCTTTAAATCATCATATTAAAGATTGGTTGGTTGGTGGTACTGGCTTACCAGATTTAAATTTATATTGTCTGTCATCTATCATTAAGCTAATAGTTCTTTAGTCTAACAATTATTATACTGCTAAGTGAAAAGAATTTCAAGAAAGTTTTTGTATACAATCCAACTGTCATAGATTTTCAAATTATTATTTAATTTCAAACAATTCCTTGTTCTGGTTATTAAAAGATTACTTCTTTAACAACTTTAATCAAATAATGAATTCTTCCTGTATTTCTATTATAAGGAAAGCTTTGAGAAATTTTATTTACAGAAATACAATATGTAAAGCATGTATTTTTTTATCTTTTCACTAGCTTTTACCCAAAATAATATTTCAACTCTAAATTTACCTGCAATGATTAGTTTTAAATAAAATAACCTGATGTATTGGTTGCAATTAATAGACAAAAGAAATTGTATACTGCTCAATATATAATTAACACATTTGATTTGGATGAAGATAAGTGGTTACATGTGCCAAATTGTAGACAATTTGGAGAATGTAAAATTAAAGTTATGCAACCAAGGATAAAAGATTCTATCCCTAAAGTAATTTAACTATTATTTCTACTGGTACAACAGAAAATATATGGAAAAGGTCTTTTATCTAAAATATATAAAAGGATCTAAAAAGAGTTGGAATTTAATAAAGAAAGCTTTTGGAATTATTTTAAGCTCATATATAATAAATCTCCTAATGACAAGGATAAACATGTAATATTATCATCATCAAAACAAACTACCTGTTCACTTATTTTAATGGAGGTTCTTACACAGATCTTTCTTTACACCACATAGAATTGAATTAATGTCCAAAAGGAAAGTAGTTTGTTGGAGATGTAAACTAAACCTTAAAGCTGACTGGCAGCACATGTTTTTTGATTGTGTTATACTTAAACCATATTGGAATGAACTTTATGTTTATTTATAGGTTCTATTTACGGATAGATTTTCTTTAACCAAAGCATTAGTTTTATTTAACACCCCAATGCCTGATTGCGTCAAGAGATTGAAATATCCACTTGTATGGAGTATTCTGACAATTGCAAGAAAGTTTATAACCAGAAATTGGAAAAATGAATTTACTCCCTCTTTTAATGAATTCTTGAACATTGCAACTGAAGTTTGTCAACTGGAACTTATTACCATAAAGTCAGAATCACCTCTACATATAACATGTAAAAAAATCTTAAATAACTACTAAATAAATAATTGCTGGTACTCATAAAACAATTGTTAACTACTGGAAACTTTTAGAATACTTGTTTAGTCAACACACTTGTAAATATTTGGTTTGCTGCGTTTTTGAAAATTATTTATTATTTTGTTTTTTATTTTTCCTTTTTTTAGTTAAATATTTCTTTTTTAAATTAAGTGTTCTCACTTGTTTACTTATTTAAAATTCTGTAAAAGAATTAAAAGGAAAACAAATTGATTGACTAGCCCCAAAAGGTATTGGATCAGTTGGGCAGGAAAACAAGAAAAATGCTTCAAATGATATACAAAAATCAGTGTACACTAAAATTATATATTCTTCATTCTGAAGGAGGTATAGGTCTTCTCAAAGTTGATTGCATGTATAGTTCTGCAATAGCAGGACTACATACATATCTGCTGACCTCACCAGATCCAAACATAGTGAAAGTTTTGAAACATGAAGAGAACAAATTTACAATGACATCCTTGCTTAGTTTAGTAGAAGGATATTGATATCAAGGGGAAATGGAAACCAAACCAGAAGTAAACAAAAATCAGGCTCCAATTGAACGTGCCAAAAAAAAAATGAATATAAGGAGAACAAAAGAAAGAATATAAGGAAAAGGATAAGATGAGAAGGCAAGAAATGTAAAAAGGCATAAATATAGATCCAAGTACAAAAAACTCATGGAACAACCTCATGGCAATCAGGATCTGATGCAGAAATGGTTAAGGAGAGGTGAATTTAAACCAAAAGATGAAAGATTAATATTAGTGGCCCAGGATAGTGGACTACATGCACATTGGTTTCCTGCCCAACTGATCCATCGCTGTAGTCACTGAACACATGGGAGAAACAAACAATTGCAGGTTCTGTAAAATAGAATTGGAAATAATTGCATATCTTGTTGGGTGTGATACACTAATGGCAGAGGGCTTGTATACTGAAAGGAATAACAATGTGGCAAGACTGTTGCATAGGGGATTGTGCAAACATTACAATATGGAAGTAGCTGAGAAACATTGGAAATCATGAGCCACAAAGCATTAGAGATAATAGCGAAGTTTATATCATATGGGATTACTCATTACCAACAGTTCAAAAAACAGATGCTAGAAAACCAGATATAGTAGTCCATGAAAAGAAGACAAAAATAGCATTAATCACTGAAATTGCTACACCCAGTGATTACAGTTTCTTACATACAGAGAGACACAATGTCATAAAATACCAGGATTTGTAGTCATAAACAAGGGCAATGTGGAAAAGGGATACACAGACAGTTCCAATAGTAGTAGGAGCAATGGGTCTTATAAAAAGAATTTACAGTCTTATTTAGATATGCTACTAATACATGCAACTCCATATGAACTGCAGTAGGTGTCAATTCTGGGCACATTGTCGGTACTGCAAAGAGCACTTTTGGCTAATATCAACAATTGAAACAATACTAATTTCATGACTTTAATCATACTTTGACTTGGGAATGTGGTCCAATCCCATCATGGTATTAGCAACCAAAAGACTTGTAGAAATTAACCAAGAAATATTTTTCTTCATTTTATGCATGTCAACTTTGCCTTTCTTTGTCCAGCCAGGCTTGGTATTATAGACATTCTTGCAGATCTTGTCCTTACCCATCAATTGCTGTAGTCATAAACAAAGTGCACAGATGCTATTAATGGGATGTGTGCCATGTGTGTAGCATGCTATATACCTGATTCACTCTGGAGTTAGACAGCACAAAAAAGAGGGCCCATGCCGTAAGTGTAGCAGACAAGAATCACATACTTACCTCTCCATGTCATTGTATAGCATTTATGGAAGATCTGTAAATATTGTTTACTAAAGCTTTGGCAGGATGCCATAAAACCCAATAAACTTTGGAATATATACAGGGCTTAAATACATGCCAGAATGCAAATGTAAGGTAAAAAAAAAACTACAGTTTCTTGGCATGGTTCACTGTGTCCTGAGGAATTCCACTGTACTGTCATTTGGAAAACATTGGTACCCACACTTACTGAAGAGCAATCATGACTAACAGTGCTGCACCGGTCAGCCTACCGTGCACTATCAGCAATGGTGACAGCCTATTTGAGTTATGTATAATAACAGTGCTACCCATAGTGCATGAGCATGACTAAGACTCATATATCTGTGCTGTCACTGGTCCTTAACAATGTTCATATTACAATTCAACTGGTAACAGTACAAGTGTACCTCTGCCAGACCATCTGTTCTGATATATCTATTCCTGCAGCTTGGAAGACTTACAATATATTATATGTTTAAAAGAGCAATCACGGCGGACAGGTGGCTTAGAGAGATGTGAGAAGTGTGTAGCAACACAAACACATCAAAAAGGCTCTGTGTGTGTGTGTGTGTGTGTGTGTGTGTGTGTGTGTGTGTGTGTGTGTGTGTGTGTGTGTATATACGCGTGTGTATGTGTGTGTGTGTGTGTGTGTGTGTGTGTGTGTGTGTGTGTGTGTGTGTGTGTGTTCTAATAGTAAAACTTGTTGCATAGCAGTCTCATTTAGGAATTTCCTCAGGACACAGTGAACCTTGCCAAGAATCTGTGTTTTTTTTATGTCTCATGCATGTGACTGACTGTGATATTATAGACTTGTACACTGTTTCCCAGTCTTAAGGGAGAGATTTATGAATAAACAAAATACCAGTCATGGTTCTTAAACTGTGATGAATGAAAAAATAAAGCAGCACAAAAAACAGATCACAGGTTATCTATAGTGTGACACAGGAAAATACTGCCAGCCCAGCTACCTGGAATTTTGTAAATAATCATGTCATTTGTCAATATCAACATGATCCATATGCTTGACTTACAGATGTATTAGAACTATAGGTTATATGTATATTAAATTACTGGTACAAAAGTGTGTGTTGAACAGAGTTTGTACAATACTGAGCTTAAAGGATGTGTCCACAGTGTACTCTACTGGAAAAGAATGTATATGAACTATTTGCATGTGCAAATGTATATGTTTTAACAGTAGAAACTAGAACATACAGAGTTAACTTGCAAAACTTTAGAAAATAGTTGAAATTAAACTGTTTTACCATTGTGCTTTAACAGTTATCTTTCAGTTTCAGTCAACAGGAGACAGGATGTCTACACTAGGAGATTCTCTGTGTTGTTTTGTAAGTGTTTTATTGTTTTATAGGTTCATAGGTTCATAGGTAAGTACTAGGCTATCTGCCCAAGGGCATTTATAAGCTTAGCCAGAGTGTGTCGGCTTTCACTGCCCCATTGATTAATTAACTGAGCCTCTGTCAAGCAGAGCCAATGAAATGATCCCAGGGGTGTATTTTCTGTTACCCATCCACTCATCAAGGCTTCTTTTGAAGAGTGTTAGTGAAGGGCTCTGCCTAATGTAGTTAGGAATTTTGTTCCAAAGCATGGGGAGTCTCTGTGACAGGAATCTATCCCTCCAGCATGTTCTAGTTATTGTTGTGGCGAGGTTTAGCGCACTAGAGTGCATGGCTTGCAGTGACTTGGATTTCTTTAGGTGGAGCATGTCCATCAATTCTGAGTTGGACATGGCTTTGTAAATCAGGCAGAGATCACCTTTGAGTAAGCGATATGCCACTGAGTACAGCTGGAGTTTTTTCAGTCGGGCTGCATGGGACATATGTTTGAGGCCAGTAATCTTCTTGGTGAGGTGCTTTTGTGGTCTTCCCAGCTGTTGGAAGTGTCTTGTGAGGTACATCCCAAATGGGGTATTGTACTCTATGATGGGTCTGATGAGTGACGAGTAGAGGGGCACTATAACCTCTTTATTTCTAGATGTGAACCCCTTAGTAATTAGATGGGCCAGATAGAAGGATTTCCTAACTACTTTGGCAATATGATTGTCAAAGGAGAGATTAATATTGACCTGGGTCCCCAGATATCTTATTACCACTTCTGTATTAAAGGGGCTGCCACCTATGTGGTAATTCGTGGGTGTTTTGTTTTTCCCAAATGGGATGACTATGCATTTTTTGGCATTTAGCTTGAGGCCAAGACTTTGGCACCAGGTGTCTGTCTCAGCAAGGCCTTTTTGAAGGATGTCCATGTCAGCCAGAGAGTCAATTATGGCTCCCAGTTTGCAGTCATCAGTGAACTTGGTTGACCATAGTCCTCCTGTGTTTGCCTGTACTTCTGAGAAATATATGCTGAACAGTAGGGGTCCCAGAACCGAGCCTTACGGGACACCACTTGTAACTGGTTTAGAGTTGGACCTGGAGCCTGCTATTCTTACCGTATGAGTTCTGTCTGTAAACCAGTTGGCAACCCATCTTGTGACGTAGGGGTTTATGTTCATGCTGGTGAGTTTTTCTATAATACACGAGTGAGGAATGGTGTCAAACACCTTAGCAAGATCAAGGTAGGCTGTGTGAACTACCTTTCCCTCATCTATGGTCTTGGTGACTGTCTCGAAGAAGTCAACCAGGTTTATTAGGCAAGATCTGCCCTTAACAAAGCAGAACTGGATCGCGACAAGTGTTTGGTGGTTCCCAATGTCTTTGTTAATGAGTTCCATGATGATGCACTCCATAGCCCTGCAGACCAGCCTAGTCAGGCTTATGGAGCGATAGTTACCAGGGTCAGTTGTGGCCCCTCCTTTGTGGAGCAGAATAACCATTGCTGTGCACCATTCTATGGGCATGTAGCCTGTGGAGAGGCTGAGGTTGAACAGCGTGTTTAGGTGGGGGGGTTAATTCGTTCTGTAGTTCATGCAAGACACAGCCTGGGACACCATCTGGCCCCATTGATGCTGTGTTTTTGGCTTTTGAAAGAGCTGTTTTCACCTGTGCTTCTGTGATTTCTGGGACACTACACTTTTCCGGTATTGTTGTGGGCCCTTTTGAAGGTGAGAGGGAGGTGAAGTTTGCACTGAATCTATCTGCCAGGATGTTGGTAATATCAGTAGGTTCAGTATCTTTTCAGCTATTTTGCACTTGCTCAGAGCATATCTGCAAGTTGCCGCTTAGATTCTTGACATAGCTAAAGAAGGCTTTGTGGTTATCTTTTGAATCCTTGGCTATTTTTCTTTCAAAGTTAGCCTTGGATGATTTTATGAGGGACCTTAGTTTCTTACTGATACTGATCAAGGACGTCTTTCCTTCTTGGGATTTGCTTTTTTTTTGAACTAGTTTCTTCCTTTTGTTGTATAACCTGTTTATGGCAGGGGTCCACCAGACTGGTTTCCTTTTCTTAGGGGAGTGAGTCTGGGTTTTGTTAGGGATGGCATGATCAATGCATCCTTGTAGGTGCTCATAGAGTGCAATTGTAAAGGATTCTGCATCTTGGGCAGTGTTATCCTTTAGCATAGGGGCTGTAAAATGTACCACCTCTGCCTTAAGTAAGGTGAAGTTTGCTTTAGAAAAGTTTTTCACTGTGGTTTCCTTGGTTGGGGGTGGAGGTGGGGTGTGGACATCCAGGGTGATTAGTTTATGGTCTGATCTAACCAGTGATGGGTTGACCTCGGGTACGAAACACCTGTCGCCCATGTTGGTGATGACCAGGTCCAATATGTTGTGGCCTCTAGTAGGGGAGTTTGCCAGCTGATCCAGGGCATTTGAGTTGATAAATTCCAGGAAGCGCTGAGCCTGGGAGTTTTTACTCAAGTAGTTTTCCCAGTTAATGGTAAGGTAATTGAAATTGCCCAATATCAGGGTGTTCGGTAGGACCTTCATGTTTTCCAGTGTCTCCAGAAAGGTGGATTGGTGGTCCTTGGTCATGGAGGGTGATCTGTAGCAGGCCACAATTTGAATTGCAGATTTGCCCGATGTTAGTTGCACATGGATGATCTCAGAGGTATCATACTGTGCCACTAACCTGGAGGTGTGGGTATCCTCGATGAATATGGATTCACCCCCTCCTTTTGTGTTTCGGTCCTTGTTCTGCAGCCGAAATGTGTGTTACGAGTTGTAGCCCAGTAGTGCTGGAGTGCTCTCTGGAGCCTTGAACCAGGTTTCAGTTACTGCACAGATGTCGACATTCTCCATACTTAGGAGTGCTTCGAGCACATGCATTTTGAGATTTAAACTCCTGGCGTTGAGTAGCATAACCCTCATTTTTTTACTTGTGCTGTTTACGGAGGTGGGCTTGAATTTTGAGCCTTGCCTTAAAATTGCACTATGGGGGCAGCAAGAGCCTTGACCAGCATTCAAAAGCTAAGGGGTGACAGGTGCAAGCTGTCTCTTGCAAAGCAATGCGGCTTGTCGAGCATGTCATCCCAGGCTGACAGACACTGGATCCCCTTTGAATGACACCAGAAGCTTAGCCAATTGTTGAAATTGATAATTTTTTCTTTATACTGAGGTATCATTCTTGGTGAGGGCAGGATGCTACTCAGGGTCAGGGTCATACTCACCTGGGCTACATGATCAGAGAGCTCTTCCATGTCTCTTTTCATGTAGTCCAGGGAGGTACGTCTCAGGTCATTCACACCAACATGAACAATGGCAGTCATATTTGTACTTGTTCTGGAGAGATTTGAGTGCTTGTGTTATGTGGCGGATTCTGGCTCCTGACAGGCAGCTAACAGTAACCTTCTCCTTGTCCAGCCTAGTGAGTGGGGCGTCAGTGTGCCTGATTATTGAGTCACCTATTACTAGTGTGTTAGGTATGTTATTTCGCCTTAAGGGCTGTGATTGTGCGGCACATTGATTTTGTGTTTTATGTGTTGTCTGGTTTGTGACGGGCGGTGCAGGTTTTGTGGGTGTCTGCTTTGGAGCTCTCTGATGCTTTTGCAGGTTTTTATTTAGAGCCTCCGAGTATGATTTCATGTATTTATGTGTGTTTTTTGCCAGTGCTGGTTTAGTAGGTCTATGTGAGGCTGGAGGTGTGGTGCAAGTGTTGACCTTCTCCTCATGACTGTCTGTTCCAGTCTTGGGTGGAGCGAATGTAGCCTCCAGTTTGGCTGTATAATTGCATCTCTCGCATATGTTAGTGTTTTGTGGTAGGAGGTGAGGGCTGTCTGTGTACATGAGGCAGTTGTAACATTGCTTCAGGATACCCTAATTCACCAGCTGGACTGAAGAGTACACCTGAAGTTGCCCTTTGGTTATGCCTGAATAGTAGGACAAGCTGGTTGGTGAGAGTTGGATAAAGAGCTTTGCCCTGCTGGGCAGTCAAGTGTCGGGGTATATAGTGCTTGCTATTAGGTCTGAGCAAGTGCTGGACTGTAGGATGCTTTTTGAGTGCTTAGGTTGAGAGTTAGACTAGTTTCAAGTGAAAAATTGAAGAGGAGACTTAGTGGAGCCAGGAATAATTTAACCCTAGCTAACCGGTGCTGGCCGGCGCACAAAACCGTGCATACACAGTTTTTAAACTACTAACTTCTGGGCTGGAACCACTCCTCCAGGGACAGATGGCTGCTCAAAGTTCCCCTCCCTCACAGGTGAACAGAGAAAGCTCCATCTATCCAAGTAAGGTATGGGCAACTCAAACTTGTAACACAGCCCTGAACTCAGCACTAGCCTGAAAACTGGACTATAATAGCTTAGAAAGGCGGGAAACAAGACATTTTTTTAAAGATAAGGCAAAAACAGTAAAAAGTACAATTAAAACAGCTTTAAATGACTACAAGTGATCAGAAAAGGCTATCGCACTTTAATGTGTAGCCTACAACAGTTAAACAAATTATTTAAACAAAAAACAACTTTTTAAAAGTGCAGGCAGTCAAATAAGTACAATATGTGAAAAAAAACAAGATTTTAAATCACAATAAGTGCTGGAAAATCAGCATTTAGGTGGAAAACAGTTAAGTACAGCAAGAAAATACAGAAAACTGATAATCACTCCAAAGTCTCTCTTTTAAGCTAGAAGGCTTGTATCAGTTTAAGGCTTTCTAGTGCTTTCCAGTAGGTTAGTTACAGGAAAGATGGGAAACAAGCGGAGATGTGGTCTTTTAAACCAGAAAGTTGAAAGAGATGGACAACTTCCCGAATGATCAATAAACTACAATTCCTGGGCCAAGAACCACTCCTCTTGTGGTAGACAGGCTACCTAGTACTTACCACTCCCACTGATAAGCTAGAAGGCTGCACTCCAACACAAAGGCTTTGGGGGCTCAGAAGATTACAAACAGTCCTGGATACAGCAAATCTGTACCTGGACTAGACTAGTTACAGGAAAGGTGGGGACCAAGCGCAAACATGGGCTTTAAAACCAGAAAGTTGAAAGAGATGGAAAAAAATGCCCAAACAGCCAATAAACTACAATTTCTGGGCCAGAACCACTCCTCTTGTGGTAGATAGGCTACCTAGTACTTACCACTCCCATTGAAAAGCTAGAAGGCTTCCCTCCAACAAAGAAAGGCTTGCGGGGCTCAGAAGCTTACCAACAGTCCTGGATACAGCAACTCTGTATCTGGACTAGGCTAGTAACAGGAAAGGTGGGAAACAAGCGCAAGTGCGGCTTTTAAACTAGAAAGTTGAAAGAGATGGGAAAAAACTGCCCAAATGGCCAGTAGCTACCATTTCTGGGCCAGGAACCACTCCTCTTGTGGTAGATAGCCTACATAATGCTTACCACTCCCACTGATAAGCTAGAAGGCTTCCCTCCAACACAGAAAGGCTTGGGGGGCTCAGAAGCTTTCAAAGAGTCCTGGATACAGCAAATATGTACCTGGACTAGACTAGTTACAGGAAAGGTGGGGAACAAGCGCAAATGCAGGTTTTAAGCCAGCAAGTTGAAAGAGATGGAAAACTGCCTAGACGGCCAATAAACTGCAATTTATGGGCCAGAAACCACTCTTCCCATGGTAGATAGGCTACCTGATGCTTACCACTCCCACTGATAAGCTAGAAGGCTTCCCTCCAACACAGAAAGGCTTGGGGGGGGGGCTCAGAAGCTTACAAAGAGTCCTGGATACAGCAAATCTGTACTTGGACTAGACTAGTAACAGGAATGGCAGGAAACAAGCACAAACACAGGCTTTTGAATCAGAAGGTTGAAAGAGATGGAAGAGCTTCCCAAATGGCCAATAAACTATATTTTCTGGGCCAGAAACCTCTCCTCCTGTGGTAGATAGGCTACTTAGTACTTACCTCTCCCACTGATAAGCTAGAAGGCTTCCCTCCAACACAGAAGGCTTGGGGGGGGGGCTCAGGAGCTTGCAAACAGTTATGGATACTGCAAGTCTGTATCTGGACTAGACAAGTTACAGGAAAGGCAGGAAAGAAGCTAGGATTTTTTTTTTTACAGAAAAGCAGCTAAAACAGCAGTAAATACAATTCAAATGCAGTGCAGGCTAGCACACATGTATCAATATTGTGGCAAATACAGTTTAATTAAATGCAATTAAATTAATAAATGACTAAAAAACAAGTGCAGAAGGCATTAAATTAGAAGGCTACTAGTAATAAGTACAAACAGTAATAAGTGCAGAGTAAGAACAACTGAACAGATAACAGCACGCAGAACAGCAACTAAGACAGTTACAGTAAGAGCAGCTGAATATATATATATATATATATATATATATATATATATATATATATATATATATATATATATATATATATATATATATATTGTGAGGGAGGGAACACAGCAGGATTAAGAGGCTACAGGGGTTGTCCTTCTCAAATGCTCTCTTTGTACACAGTAGGAGTGCCTGAAATCAGAATATGATCTCACTGCACTCAGTTGAGTGAGCAAATGAGATAGGCTCAGAAGGAGTATCCAAATACAAACTTACAAGAGGGGTGGGCAGTTTCAAAGCCACCAAGATTAACACCAAGACAAGAACAGGGAGGGTGGGTAGGAGAAACACAGTGGAGACAACAAGAGACAGAAACAATACAGCACCACTTTAAATAATAGGCAAGTGTATAAATACAGCACAGTGCAAATTAAGTTGCAAAAAGTGTACTTATCAGTTTGAAATAGATTCCAGCTCTGCAACTCACAGCAAACCTATCAGCTTTCCAGCAGTTCACAGAAATGCAGTGTGTTTTGGAATTACAGCAGTGAAATACACCTCAGGCAATGACTAACAGCTAGGATGTGGGCTGGCTCAACATCCCCCTCCCTGAAACTAGCTTGAGCTACCCTGAGAAAAAAACACAGTGGAGACAACAAGAGACTGAAACAATACAGCACCACTATAAATAATAGGCAAGTGTATAAATACAGCACAGTGCAAATTAAGTTGCAAAAAGTGTTCTTATCAGTTTGGAATAGATTCCAACTCTGCAGCTCACAACAAATCTATCAGCTTTCCAGCAGTTCACAGAAATGCCTTATGACTTTTAGGATCTGCAAATATCTGAGATATGTATTTTTCACAAGGAGATGTCAAATGCGACAATGGGGGTTTAGCTTGGGAACTAAAGTCAAGTGACAACAAGTGATGTCATCCAAGTTAACCCAGCAGTAATATTTTATATTAATTTATGAACGCTGAGAGAGAAAGAAAGTGAATTTTGTATCTTGTCTTTGACCTAGAAACATCCACTCATCACCACTTTCTGTACTTTCCTTGGTGTAAGTAAGTTTTCAGGGAATAGTAACTCTTTTATATTCAGATAGGAATATAGTAAAGTATAGCTTGGATGTTTTTCTTTATTTATTTGAGACTCCCTTGAAATGTTGTTTTAAATGTTTCCTGTGATTTTGAACTCTGATGTAAGTGATTACTTACTGAGTATTGTCTTGTTCTTTTACTATTTATTATTATTAAATATATTTAAACCTATTCTTGTAGCTGATATCTGTGAGACATATTTAAGCTTGTAGAGTACTTGCATGTCTATTTGGTGACACTGTACAGGCCACTCCTAAATAGCCTTGCTCTTGGTCAGACAACCGTTTGGATTAATAGTAATATTATACAGTAAGATTGCACACCCTTTGTAAAAGGCCTTATAGAAAAAGAGTTGGCTGGTGGCAGCTGGAATTACCTTATAGTCTGGGCAGAAAGAGGCATAGGTAGTAAACCTATGCCAGCCTTTCCCAGGTGGGTGTGTGTGTGTGTGTATATGTGTGTGTGTGTGTGTGTGTGTGTTTGTATATAAATCAAATCTCAAAGTGAATGTGTGTCAGCTACTTGTGCAGGGACATGAAGCAGTTGTTGGACAGAGAGCGTGCTGGAGATTTTGGCTTGGCTACTCAACTGAGATCTCAACCTTGTAGCTGTGCCAGTGGGGAATCTTATTGGGGATCTGGAGAAAGAGGGAGAAAACAGTCCCAGACATATCTCTGTGTGCTCTTAAGGGAAATTGCACTTTACTGTTTGTATGTACTTATCATCCCCATATTGTGTACGTCCCCCACTGTTGCCAGTGGTGAGGATTGAGGCTTCTTGATTACTGGGCCAGTGCAGGGGCTCCACATATAGCATCATTATTGGAGTAAGACTTTTCATCTCACATTCAGAGACTTCATCAAACTGATTTCCAACTTCCATTAAACAAATTAAATACTATGTAGATCATATCATAAAATGATTTGATAAAATCAACTATGGTGTATAAAAATATATGCAGTGTATAAGTGAACATCTACAATGCATCTTAACAGTGCTTAATAGGTTTCTTTTTGAAATTATTGGAAAAGGAATTTAATCAACAGATTAGATTCCATAGAATGTAACTGGTGGTAGCTCAGGTGGATGCAAAAGATCCCACAGCACGTGGAGGTCCTTTATTTAACAGAATATAAGAAAATTACATATTTCAAATTTACCATATGTACATATTTACTTTTACAGGCACATATATACACAATTCTATTTTCTTTGCTATTTATCATTTTTCTTCTAACACCTTTATTATTGATCTTCCATAATTGACCCCACTCCTTCTTCCACAATCATAATCTTATTTTTCACAATATATCTGCCAAAATTCATTTCCCATTAAATAAAATTTCATTCAGTCTTTCATTCCAAACAACCCATATTGCATAAAAGTAATTATCTACCCTTCGCACATATTCTTTCTTATTCTTATATCTGTACATAATCATATTCATATCTGTATTATATCATTAATATTCTCAAAAATTCTTCACACGACTTTTTCCATCTTTTACATTTAAAAAAAAAAATACTCTGTTATCTCTTCCATCCTCCAAAGTAAACACACTATTTTAATTTTCTTTTTATATGACATATTACTCTTTACTGGTAACTTATTTATTACCAGTCTCCATTGGAAATCCAGACATTCTGCTAATCTTGGTACACAATTTTTTCAATACTTTAATGGCTTTAATCACTTCTGGTAAACTTTTCCATGACTTTACATAATGATAATGTTTTATCACCTTATTATACTACATCCTTCTATCTTTCTCTATATCATCAATTTTTATTTTCCATGTTCGTATTTTTTCTTGATAATTTTTATTTTCTTCATTTACATATTCTTTTTCTCTTTTTTCTTCTCATCTCATAGATTTTTTTGTACTTATATTTAAACATTCTCACTATTAAATTCTCATTCTCTTCCTTTGCCCACTTTAGTACTCTATACAAGTTTAGTGAAACAGAATAAACAACCATATTTAGTAATCCCAATCCCCCTTCATTTTTACTTGTATACAACACACCACTTTACTCTGGTTTTAATCTTGAATCCAGTATGAAAGAAAACACCAATTGCACACTTTTCTTTTCATATTTTTCTGGTATCATACACATATTTGACATATATACTATTTTTCCCATTACTACCAAATTCACCAGATAAACTTTTTTACTGAATGCTAATCTATACATCCTACACAAAAGATATATTTCTTTCATTTCATTTATCAAGCCCTCCCATTGCATCATAACTACATAATTTTCCCACATTGTATTCCTAGCAAAGACACTTCATTCACTGAAAAATACACTCCTCCCAGTTTTCACCACATCACCCAAGTTATTGCCATTTCATTTAAACATCCATTCAAAGAAACTAACACTTTCCTCTTCCATATTTTGTTCTTAGTAACTGCAACTATATCATCTACTTATGTCAAAACTACTGGAGTTATCACCTCCTTTTGCATCACATATTGTCTTTAATTTTATAAGCTACTTCACTCACGATCACATACATTACCAATGCAAACAATATTCCACTCATGGGACATCCTTGTTTTTATACCACACAATGTATATTTCTTTAGTCAGCCACCCATTCACTAATACTCACAATGCATTATTTTTATATGCCGACATGCACACTCTCCTAATTCTATTGCTTGTTCCATACTTCTCCATAACATCCCACAAAGCATCATATACTTCTGCATTAAATGCCTCTCTAATATCACCTACCATAAGTTTCACATCCTCCCTTTTACTTATAATTTCATCCACAATTTCTCTCATAATCAATAACAATTCTTGATATCTTTTCTCTTTTGGGCCATATATACTTTCTTCCATAAAATCCATCATACTTCCTTCCATTCTCCTGTGTATTATTTTCATAAAAAAATATATTATCTGTGTTATTTAGTGTGATGGGCCTCAGTTTTTTTTTTATTTCTTCTCATCTTTCTGTACATATAAATTTTGCTACCCCATGACATAACTCTTCATAATTAAACCCTTTTTAAAACCATTCATTTGATACATTGACAAAATGCTCTCTTTTCCGCTTCATTAATTTTCTGTATATTCCATGCCCTATATCATCTGAGCCAGATACTAAATCAACATTTACTTTCCTAAGTACTTCATCCAATTCACTTTTCAAATTCTTCCTTAACTTATTCTAGAAATTGTTATGATTTCTATTCTCTCTTATTTTCCTTCTTTTTGCTCTTATACATATTTTCCACATGGTATACTACAATACTCAATTTGCACTTGTGTTCTTTTTACCTCTTCTTTTAAATTTTTAACTTCTCTCATTATACTAACATTCTCCTTTACTATTTTACCCAAATATACAGGTACCTACTCCCTTCTCCCCTGCAAATACCACCTCTGTCCAAATAGTAATGCCTTAAATTTTTCTATAATTTATTTTATATATTTCTTTTGTGAGGCCCATCACACTAAATAACACAGAAACCACACTAAATAACACAGAAACCACCTTGGACTGGATCCTTACTAACTCCCCCATACAAAACTACCAAACTGGCATCCTTCCTGACGACATTAGCGATCACTCCCTCATTTACGTAGTCAGAGCCAAAACTAACCTAAACTTTCCTACCACTCACAAAACACTATACTCCAAAAAAAATTTTATTCCTGAACAGTTTCAAACAGAACTTTCACAATATAACTGGACCCCTCTAAAACACCTCACACTTAACAAAGCCGTTGAATACTTCAATTCAGCATTCCTTGCAATCCTAAATCAACATGCCCCAAGTCGCACTATTAGAACAAAGACTAAGACAGCACCCTGGCTAACCTCCAATACTAAGCATAAAATTATTCTCAGAAATAAATCTTGGAATAAATGGCGTTCCTCTAGAAACCCAACAGATCATCAAACCTTTAGAGAGCTCAGAAACAGTACCAAAAAAGCTATCATAACAGATAAAAAGAATTTTACTTTGAACTACAACAATCCACCAATAAAGAACCAAAAATTCTGGTCTACTATTAACAATCTAATTACCCCAGGCAAATTAGTCACACCCAATCCCCAGGACTTAGACCCCGAAGATCCCACTTTAATAGCCAATAATTTCAATACTTTCTTTACTTCATCCATACAAAGTCTTGCTAACCACCTATCTCCTGATACCTCTCAACTGCTCTTAAGTAGCTTCAATGACTCTCTTCCTCTCCTTCAACTACAACCCATACCCACCTCTTATATACAATCTCTATTACACAAACTTAAACCCACTACCCCCTCAGCAGACAAGCTAAAGCTATTGCCTATCCTGTCTCTATTCTAATAAACAGATCCATAAAAGAAAGTACTTTCCCAGCAATTTGGAAAATATCACACATCATACCCTTACACAAAGGAGGCAAATCTACTGACCTTTCTAACTTTCGCCCAATTGCACTGTTATCTCCTCTAGCAAAAATTATGGAAAAATGTATACATAAACAACTACTAAACCATCTCCTCCTTAACAACCTACTAGCTGACACCCAACATGGATTTAGGCCTTCACATAGTACTACCACTGCACTACTCTCTTTCACCAATACCATCAACTGTAACCGTAATAACAACAAACTAACCTCTTCTCTATTTCTAGACCTGTCAAAGCCTTGATATGGTAAACCATACACTTCTTCTCCACATACTGAAATCCCTTGCCTTGGATGACTCTTCTTTAACCTGGTTCTCATCATATCTAGAAGATCGACATCAAGCAGTACTCTGGAAAAATTCTCTATCTACTCTATTACCTATCTCATTAGGAGTACCTCAGGGATCTATACTAGGCCCACTTTTATTCTCCATCTTTATTAATGATCTCCAATCATCTATCCAAAACACTACCTGCATACAATATGCAGATGATTCCACTTTAATCTGTACAGCCTCCTCTCAACCAGAACTCCAATCCCTTACACAAGCAACCTTTTCAACCGTTGAACAATGGTTCTCTAAAAGATGTCTTCTCCTTAACCCCAAGAAAACAAAACTATTACTTTTTTCGCCTACACACAAATCTACCCAACTACATTTTACTATCGCTGCAAGTGATAACTCTCACATTACTCCCGACTCCACTACAAAACTACTTGGTGTTACTATTGATAATAATCTTAGCTTTGACCACCACATTAATAACACAATAAAAACAGTTAATAAAAAGATTGGTTCACTATACAGAATAAAACCCTTCCTTACACCCAAGGCACGGACTACCTTAGCACAATCACATCTTATCTCTCCCCTTCTGTATGCATCCTCGATCTACACTAATCTATCTAAAGGTAACCTTAGGAAACTGTCTACATCCTACCACAACATAGCTCGATTTGCCACTGCATCTCAATATAGAACTCACCACTGCATAAACTTAAAACTTCTACACTGGCTGGAACTTCCTAACAAGATTATCTATCAACAACTCTTAATAGCACATAAAATTTTATATCAACCCTCAAAAACACCTGCCCTTAGCAACCTCTTGACTCTATAATAATTTAAAACAACTACGCTCCTCCCAAAAGCTACAAGTTAACATGACCAGAATTTCAAACTCTGCAGGGAACTGCCTTTTCTCCAACTCAGTTGGCAAAATATGGAATAACCTTCCCTTACATATCTCCTCTCTAGCCACTTTTCCTTTCTTTAAGAAGCAACTTCTTTCACATCTGAATAACTTCTGGCTCTGCTCTTGTACCAATCCAGACTAACCTACTTTCATCTTTCAACTATATTTGCAATTTATTTAACACTCCAATCTCTCTCTCAAATCATAAATAACATTATGATTCTACTGTTACTACAAAAAATAAATAAATAAAAAAAAAAAAAAAAACATTATTATTTTTATTTTCATGTTTTAATTACATAATTTGTATTACATAGTTAGTATTATCTATTTGTTATTAGAATAGCATCACCTGACCTGAACTAATTTCCTTGTATTATTGCTCTTTGCCTATATTATAAGTGTTTTTTTACATGTATTTCTATAAACATGCTTTAATCTGTGGAGCTTTTCTCCCTGGGCCTCCACTGAAAATGGACAATGATCCAGTTGGACTAGCCCGGTCAACAAATGTAAAATAAAATAAATAAAATAAATATATCATAATACTTTTTTGTATTATTCTCTAAATTCTCTAGATGTGTATACAGTTACCAGACTTTATTTTATCTTCCTTTTTTGCATCATCCTGCCATTGAAAAAAACATTTTTCATACTTCTTTTTAAATTTAAT
Organism: Protopterus annectens; assembly: GCF_019279795.1. Lineage (NCBI taxonomy): Eukaryota > Metazoa > Chordata > Ceratodontiformes > Protopteridae > Protopterus > Protopterus annectens. The sequence continues at coordinate 818,309,272 of NC_056726.1, read as the reverse complement.
CCACCTTTCAGACCAGTTTTTATAGAAGTCCTTCATGGTTACACGATCCTTCCATACCCGCAGTACTTGCCACACTGCAATTTTATCCCATAATCTCTCATTTATTCATTGTATTCCCTTTCATAGGTTCATAGGTTCATAGGAGGTTACTAGGCTAGTGGCCCTAGAGCTCTTATAAGCCTAGCCATGTTAATCCCAAGGGGTCTATATTATATTTTCAAAAGTTTCAAACATCGAACACCATATGGTCGACACCGTATGAGTGATGTTTGAAATTTTGAAAATATAATAAAACAATAAAAATAATAAACTTTACTTACCTAAATGCCGTAGGCAGGGGGGCAAGCCCCCCTGCACCCCCCACACCCCCGCTACTTAAATATTCCTACTCCGAGATCGCACTCCATTGAAGTAAAGAGAAAATATTCCCTACAGCGATTTCTGTGTTACGCTCATGATGTTTCGCCGTTTTGACCAATCGGGTTCGCTCAATACGCATTCGCCGTTTTGCAATTTTTGATCACGTGATAGGAACCCAATCCCGAGTTGCTTCAATTGTCTTTGATTAGATGGATATAATTTACAGAGCCAGTCTATGATAAACACTGACTACCACTGTCCATGAGGGACATGGGTTCCAGGGTCTATGTTAAATAGTCAAACGCTTAAATGTTCGAATCACTAAAGATCGATCTTTAGTGATTGAGCATTTAAATGTTCAAATGTTTTAAAAAATTTTAAAAACTAAAAAAAAAAAAAAAAAAAAACTAAAGGGTGTAAGCAGGGGGGCAAGCCCACCTGTACCCCCCACACCCCCTGCTACATAAATATACCAACTTCAAGAGCACGCTACTGTGTAGGAAATGGGAAATTTTCCATTTCCGCACTGTAGCACACTGAAGTGCGATCTCAGAGTTGGTATATTTAAGTAGCGGGGTGTGTGGAGGGCATAGCCCCGCATGTGGAGGGTGCAGGGAAGCTTGCCCACCTGCTTACACCCTTTACATTTTATTTTTATTTTTTTTTTTGTAAATATTAATTTTTTATATGTTCGAACATTTATTTGTTCGATCACTAATGGTCGATCATTAGTGGTTCGAACAATTAAGTGTTTGAACATATAATGTAGACCTTGGGTTCCACCCCCAGGGTGAATTTTCAGTTTCCTATCCATTTGTCCAGGTTGCCCTTGGATACAGTCAGTGAGGACCACTGCTTCACATGAATTGGAAGTTTATTCCAGAGTAGTGGCAATATCTGGAAGATATATCTGTCTCTCCAGCATGTTCTGTTAATATCATAGGCTAGATTAAGATCCTGAGAATGAGTGACTCTTGTGCCATTTGGCTTGCAGATGTGCAGTATATCCATTAGGGCAGGGTCAGAGACTGCCCTGTGTGCCTGGCACAAGTTGCCTCTCGGCAGTCTATAAGATGCTAAATACAGTGACAGGTGTTTCTGTCTATCCACATAAGTCATGGTTTGGAAAGCTCTGTGGTGTCTCCAGCTGCTGCAGGAGTCTGGTGAGTTACATGCAGAAAGGAGCATTGTATTCTATTAATGGTCTGAGGAGGGTTGTGTACAGTGAAGTTATAACATCCATAGACTCGGATGTGATGCCAGTACTTATAAGATGTGCAGCATAGAAGCGATAGAGCAGTCTAGGTGGTTTTTCCAGATGAAAAACTATGTTGAAGTATTGATGAAAGGTTGTATTTCTGCAAGTATGGAAAAGTCTGGATATGAGCAAACTTTTCCAATATTTTACCTGTCACAGGGACTATCATATGACTAAAATCAGAAGAGGGGTAAGGTAATTAAGTTAGTTAGACCCTTATAACTTCCAATTTGCAAATTGCTAAATAGTTTGGTTTTTTTTTGAGAAAGATAAGACAAAATATGATGACTAGGTTTTATGATAAAAACTTTGAAGGTTTTAATAAACCACGAACAAAGGTCATCAGATCAGGTGAATCGTGAAATGGAAAGAGAACTGTCACTGTTTTGCTTTCTTACTAACTTATTTTTGTTAAAGTGAAAAGGAGAGATAAAACAGTTTGTATGAAATTATTCAAGAAAGAGTTGGAAAAAGAGTAGGGAGAGAGAAACCAGTGTCAAAAACAAAGTCATTGGCAGAATCTAGTCTTTTATTAGTAAGAATTATGTTAAAGTGATCACAATGTAGTATTTCTACCTAATATCTGTTCAACTTCTTTCTTGCATTTTCAGAATGATTGAAGGAAAAGCCTGTTTATTTTTATAATAAGGGCTTTATGCCTTCTTATATATATATAAGGCACATACTGCAGGAGTTCTACCACAAGACCCAATTCCCAAAAGTTTTCACTGAGAATTTTGCCATTGTACAATATTAGCAAATTTACCATTAAGAACCTTGCTGTGCATTAACTTCAACTAGTCAAATATATGCATGCCCATTGCTGGAAAGTGGCTATAACTCCCCCCTTAACAAAAGAGTAGCTCTTGCACTCTAAGGACCACTTATTAAGCCATCCACTGTCCTTTCTCTTGACCAGTAGATTGCACTGTATATGCCAGTTACTTAGTTTTCTTGACTGCCAGGTTTCTGCAGTCAGGAAATGAAAGAAAACCTGTTATACTTTGTGCCTGTTTGTTAATGAATTTGTACTGGCTATAAATTGATTACTCTTTGTTATACTTTGAACTATTTCAGCTACATTCTCATGCTCTAGCCTTTTAAACCCCTCTGTTCCTTACATACCAGAGAAGATACCGGGACAACATAACTCTCTTCCTTCACAGGAAATACTTCTTTCCACCATACCCTCTACCAGCTTGCAGTCTCCACCACCACCAAATATCCTAATGCCCTGTAACTTCTTGCTTCCTTCTTGATTTCTATCACCCCACTACATGCCATCAATTAAAATACAGATCCCTTTACTTAATCATGCCACTCTTCAGCTTCTCCTGTATTCTCCTCCAACTGGACCATCTGTAATCCTACCATGACTCTATAATAACTCAACATCACTCCAACTCTATACCAAACACCTAACCATACTTTCTCCTACACTCTCCATACATCACACCAAACCTATTTAATGATGTCCCTCACCTTTATTCCAAATATAGACTGATTAACTCCATTTCAACTCAAACTAAAACAAAATTAAGGAAATACTGTCCAAAAACAAGTATCAGTGATTCCCCGATATGCTAAAATCCTTCTTGGAGGAGACATTCTCCCTAATCCTGGCCCCACCTGTCACAATGAACATCAAGACAATTCTCTTCCACACACTACTCTAACCCTACAGTGGTCAACCCCCCCCCCCCCAACCCTGCTAATCTAACTTTTGCTGCCATAAATATTAGAACCATAAGAAATAAAACAGCTGAACTAATCTAACATGCGTTGGCTATGCCCATGTCTAAACCCAGACTAACCCAATAAAAGCACAACGCACATAGGAGAAATACCCAATACTAATAACTTCCTGAACCTATAAGTATAATCTTTCTAAACCTTTCTCTACCCAGAATACTTACACTTCTCAACAACCATTAAGACATAATTATAAGGATGGGGTCCTGTTATCCTAGCCATTCTAAGGCTATGTTTTAACCCTTTCACATGTAATTTCTAACAACTTCCCTTCTTAACTAACTACCTTTTCTCTTGTGTGTCATCCTTAAAATCAATCTGTATAAACATTTCATTCTATACACTTCAATGCTGTTAAATGATTTGTGTACATATTTCATTCTATAAACTTTCAATGCTGCTAAATTTCAGTGTAACCATGACTATACATTGTCACTTGTTTTTAAATTTGTAAATTTTTAAATTTTTAAACTTCAATGTAAACATGAGTATATATTGTCATTTATTTTTTTTCCACATGTGGTGCTTTTCTCCCGGGGCCTCCGCTGAAAATGGACATGTATCCAGTCAGACTCTCCTGGTTAACAAATGTAAAATAAATAAAATAAATAAACTACATGCCTGGATAATCCAACATTACCTGATAGTCATGCTGTAACTGAAACTTGACTTAAACCCAGCATAAACAACCATGAAATTATACCTCCCAGCTATAATACCATACATAATGACATATACAGAGGAAAGGTAGTGGTATTGATTTAATATTTCCCAACAACTACCACATTTCCCGTTACAACAACCAATTCCAAAATTCAGTTCATCGGAGCTTCTTATTTCATTACTGAAAATAAACTATTATAAATTAATATGAATGACCCCTCCTGGTGACAATACAGCTATACTGGAACATACCTTACATTAGATATCCATAACAACTTCACAAGAAAAAAAATACTACTAGGTGATATGAATGTCAATAGGTTGGACATAAACTCCAATTCCCCTACATCTAACATGGACTTATTTCACACAACTAATTAATAACGCCACACTTTATAGCAAGATATCTAATTCCCTATTAGACTGGATCCTAATATCAGACCCTAGCAACTACACCACTACAGGTACAATGTCTGACTGTTTCAGTGATCATCTCCCAGTTTATACAAACAAACATCTCACACATTCGCTTAAACAGCATCATTACTAAACAACATGCAGCCTTTCCAAGTTTATCCCAGAAATGTTCATTACTACCCTATCATCTACTAAGTGGAACTTCCTAAAAACCCTCCCCTTAGATGATGCTATAAATGAGTTCAATACAACTTTTTTGAATATCCTAAATATCCTTGTACCCCCTAGAACAGTGATGGCAAACCTGTGATACGTGTCAAAGGTGACACGCCACAACATTTTGGGTGACACACCAGTGTTCACCAAACCTGAGTTATCAAAGAAACTGAATGAACAAAAATACAAGAAATATGTGACCCTGTACTTATCTATTAAAACTCAGCAACAAAAAAGTCATTAATTCATGTTAATCAGATCAAATGCAATGCATTCCATATTTTTTTCAGTTCAATTTAAAATTACTATTAAAAGTAGAGTAATTTTTAGTGCACCATTTTAAGCTCAATTATCAGTGCACATATAGTTTTCTCTATTGTAAGTCACCGATTTTTCTTTTACTTTTACTTTTATAATACATTGCAGCACACATGATTGAACTGTATTTTTTTAAATAAATGAATATGCAAAGAATTGTTTCTCTTTTGTTTGGGGTGGGGGGGGTGACATGCCAGCTGAGTCAAGATAGGCATTTTCCGAATTTTTGACATGCCAAATCCAAACGGTTCACCATCACTGCCCTAGAATGAAGAGACTAAAAATAAATAATCCAAAAAGAGTATAGTGGTAATACAGAAAAGAGGACAAGCATGGAAAGAATGTCAAAAATATAAAACACCACAATACCTTAAAAACTTCAGAATACTTTGAAATATTAAGCAAATAAATGAAAACAAAAAAAAAACGATATTAACTTTCATAATAATATTAACACAACCCTAAACAATTCTGGACAGCCATTAAAGAAATCTTGTATCCTGGCCAACATTCATCCTTAACCCCTCTGCCAATTTCTCACCACTTTAAACTGCAATACAATTCAACTCTTATTTCATAGATAATATAACATCTGTAATCAAAGATTCTCCAGCATCTAATTTCAACCCTTCCCAACAGCTACTTGTTACCTCATCCATTTTTACCTTCAACTTCTGCCAATATCCTATTAAAAGATACCATTAAACAAACTCAAATTATGTTCTACTTCAGCAGACGACCTTACAAGTGAGTAACTTAAAATAGCAAATAATAGCATTGCCTATCCTATCTCAATCCTTATAAATAGGTCAGTGCAGGAATCCCAAATTCTCTCTTTCTGGAAAAATTCACACATTATCCCTTTGTACAAACAAGGAAATTTAACAGACAATACTAACTTTAGACCTAGAGAAATTGTATCCTCCTCTCCAAAATCTTTGAAAACTGTATTAAAACAATTGCTAAACTATCTCCTGCAGGAAGAATTCTGATCCTTCAAACAACATGACTTCTGTCCCTCCCACAGCACTAACACTGCACTTTTAACTTTTACAGATACTGTCAATAAGTTTGAGATAACAGCAAACTAGTCTCCTCCTTATTTCTAGATTTGTCTAAAGTCTTCAACACAGTTCAGCACACCAAATGTTTTTTTTTTCAAATATCCTTACTAGGTCTCTCTCAGCCTACCCTTCTATGGTTCAAAATCTTCCTGGTCCATAGGTATCAGTCAGTAAAATGGCACTGCACCCTCTCTCTCCATACCTCCTAGTAACCACAAAGCTCTATCCTTGGTCTCCTCCTCTTTAATATTCTCACCAACCCCCTCCACACATCCACACAACAGGCCTCCCTGACATAGTATGCAGATAACCCCCACTATCAATTGCATATCTGACAACTTGGCACACCTCCAAAAATTACTCAAGGAGCTTAAACAGCCACTGAAACATGGCTTTGTAACTCACAACTCATGCTCAACTCCCCAAAAAACTAACTACTAGTTTTTTTCTCCAAACCCCTCGCTCATGAAAAACACAAAATCTATATCCTCTCTCGATAATTTAACCACTGAAGTCACTTCTCTTAGCAAATTATTAGGGATGATAGTGGATGATAATTTTAAATTTGACCTGCATATACAAACTTGCATAAGAAAAACTAGGGATGCTTTACAGAGCCAAAATGTTCTCACCAATGCAGTTAAAACCACACTTGTCACTACTTATCTCATCTCCACACTTCATTATGGTACTGCCATCCTTACTAACCTCCAGGCATCTCAAAAATCCAAACTTGAACAATATTATAACAAAGTTGATAAATTTTCAGCAAATACCCCTTTCAGAGCCCACCACTGTACAGCACTAAAAAGATTAAATTGGTTAGAACTACCCCATCAACTAACATATACACAGGTTCTTACCACCTATACAATTATATGGCATCCATCTGCTTGTCTAGCACTAAATACCATTCTATACAACTATGTTCCCAGTTTGTCATTACAATCCAGTGAACAAAACTGTCTTTCCACAAACCTATGAAATCTGCTGGGCATTGTCTGTACTCATATCATATTGCCAAGGCTTGGAGCTCCTTAACTGTATCTATCAGGTCAATACCCACCATCCCATCCTTCAAAATCATTCTGAAAGAATTCCTAACCAAAAAATGTCTCTGTTTTGCTCAACACTAGGATAAACAATACCCCTAAATGTGGACATGTACCTTTTCATACCTTACATCTCCTTATTCTCCCTTACTCACTAACCTCCTATTTTCTATCAAGTTCTTTCCCCTAGCTTTCTCTCTAAACATACCATAAGCCAGCCTTTCCTCTCACTTCATATTGCAATTCCTGCTTGTATTATACTAATTTATCTTTAATGTTTCCATAAACTGGATACCATTTCTTTAAATCTTGAATAATTGTCATACAGCTTGTATCGATTCGTAATGAATGTTTTCATATTATGTCTAATTTGATATAATTATTTATGTCTAATTTGATATAATTATTTAAAACATAGATGTTTTTATATTATTTTTGAAAATTACAAAAATCATTGTTCTTAAAATGTTTGGCAATACATTGGAGCTTTTCTCCCAGGGCCTCCACTGAAAATGGACATGTATCCAGTCGGATTCTCCCTGTTAACAAATGTAAAATAAATAAATAAATAAAATAAATAAACTGCATGCCTGGATAACCGAACATTACCTGATAGTCATCCTGTAATTGAAACTTGATTTAAACTAAGCATAAACAACCCTGAAATTATACCTCCCAGCTATAATACCATACATAATGACATATAAAGAGGAAAGGTAGTGGTATTGATTTAATATTTCCCAAAAACTACCACATTTCCCCTTACATCCAATTCCAAAATTCAATTCATCGGAGCTTCTTATTTCATTACTGAAAATAAACAATTATAAATAAATATGCATTATCCCTCCTGGTGACAATGCAGCTGTACTGGAACATACCTTACAATGGATATCCATAACAACTCCACAAGAAAAAAAATACTACTAGGTGATATGAATGTCAATAGGTTGGAGATAAACTCTAATTCTCCTACATCTAATATGGACTTATTTCACACAACTAATTAATTGCTCCACACCTTATAGCAAGACATCTTATTTCCTATTAGACTGGATCCTAATATCAGACACTAGCAACTACACCACTACAGGTACAATGTCTGACTGTTACAAACAAACATCTCACACATTCGCTTAAACAGCATCATTACTAAACAACATGCAGCCTTTCCAAGTTTATCCCAGAAATGTTCATTACTACCCTATCATCTACTAAATGGAATTTCCTAAACACCCTCCCCTTAGATGATGCTGTAAATGAGTTCAATACAACTTTTTTGAATATCCTAAATATCCTTGTACCCCCTAGAACAGTGATGGCAAACCTGTGATACGTGTCAAAGGTGACACGCCACAACATTTTGGGTGACACACCAGTGTTCACCAAACCTGAGTTATCAAAGAAACTGAATGAACAAAAATACAAGAAATATGTGACCCTGTACTTATCTATTAAAACTCAGCAACAAAAAAGTCATTAATTCATGTTAATCAGATCAAATGCAATGCATTCCATATTTTTTTCAGTTCAATTTAAAATTACTATTAAAAGTAGAGTAATTTTTAGTGCACCATTTTAAGCTCAATTATCAGTGCACATATAGTTTTCTCTATTGTAAGTCACCGATTTTTCTTTTACTTTTACTTTTATAATACATTGCAGCACACATGATTGAACTGTATTTTTTTAAATAAATGAATATGCAAAGAATTGTTTCTCTTTTGTTTGGGGTGGGGGGGGGGGGTGACATGCCAGCTGAGTCAAGATAGGCATTTTCCGAATTTTTGACATGCCAAATCCAAACGGTTCACCATCACTGCCCTAGAATGAAGAGACTAAAAATAAATAATCCAAAAAGAGTATAGTGGTAATACAGAAAAGAGGACAAGCATGGAAAGAATGTCAAAAATATAAAACACCACAATACCTTAAAAACTTCTGAATACTTTGAAATATTAAGCAAATAAATGAAAACAAAAAAAAACGATATTAACTTTCATAATAATATTAACACAACCCTAAACAATTCTGGACAGCCATTAAAGAAATCTTGTATCCTGGCCAACATTCATCCTTAACCCCTCTGCCAATTTCTCACCACTTTAAACTGCAATACAATTCAACTCTTATTTCATAGATAATATAACATCTGTAATCAAAGATTCTCCAGCATCTAATTTCAACCCTTCCCAACAGCTACTTGTTACCTCATCCATTTTTACCTTCAACTTCTGCCAATATCCTATTAAAAGATACCATTAAACAAACTCAAATTATGTTCTACTTCAGCAGACGACCTTACAAGTGAGTAACTTAAAATAGCAAATAATAGCATTGCCTATCCTATCTCAATCCTTATAAATAGGTCAGTGCAGGAATCCCAAATTCTCTCTTTCTGGAAAAATTCACACATTATCCCTTTGTACAAACAAGGAAATTTAACAGACAATACTAACTTTAGACCTAGAGAAATTGTATCCTCCCTCTCCAAAATCTTTGAAAACTGTATTAAAAACAATTGCTAAACTATCTCCTGCAGGAAGAATTCTGATCCTTCAAACAACATGACTTCTGTCCCTCCCACAGCACTAACACTGCACTTTTAACTTTTACAGATACTGTCAATAAGTTTGAGATAACAGCAAACTAGTCTCCTCCTTATTTCTAGATTTGTCTAAAGTCTTCAACACAGTTCAGCACACCAAATGTTTTTTTTTTCAAATATCCTTACTAGGTCTCTCTCAGCCTACCCTTCTATGGTTCAAAATCTTCCTGGTCCATAGGTATCAGTCAGTAAAATGGCACTGCACCCTCTCTCTCCATACCTCCTAGTAACCACAAAGCTCTATCCTTGGTCTCCTCCTCTTTAATATTCTCACCAACCCCCTCCACACATCCACACAACAGGCCTCCCTGACATAGTATGCAGATAACCCCCACTATCAATTGCATATCTGACAACTTGGCACACCTCCAAAAATTACTCAAGGAGCTTAAACAGCCACTGAAACATGGCTTTGTAACTCACAACTCATGCTCAACTCCCCAAAAAACTAACTACTAGTTTTTTTCTCCAAACCCCTCGCTCATGAAAAACACAAAATCTATATCCTCTCTCGATAATTTAACCACTGAAGTCACTTCTCTTAGCAAATTATTAGGGATGATAGTGGATGATAATTTTAAATTTGACCTGCATATACAAACTTGCATAAGAAAAACTAGGGATGCTTTACAGAGCCAAAATGTTCTCACCAATGCAGTTAAAACCACACTTGTCACTACTTATCTCATCTCCACACTTCATTATGGTACTGCCATCCTTACTAACCTCCAGGCATCTCAAAAATCCAAACTTGAACAATATTATAACAAAGTTGATAAATTTTCAGCAAATACCCCTTTCAGAGCCCACCACTGTACAGCACTAAAAAGATTAAATTGGTTAGAACTACCCCATCAACTAACATATACACAGGTTCTTACCACCTATACAATTATATGGCATCCATCTGCTTGTCTAGCACTAAATACCATTCTATACAACTATGTTCCCAGTTTGTCATTACAATCCAGTGAACAAAACTGTCTTTCCACAAACCTATGAAATCTGCTGGGCATTGTCTGTACTCATATCATATTGCCAAGGCTTGGAGCTCCTTAACTGTATCTATCAGGTCAATACCCACCATCCCATCCTTCAAAATCATTCTGAAAGAATTCCTAACCAAAAAATGTCTCTGTTTTGCTCAACACTAGGATAAACAATACCCCTAAATGTGGACATGTACCTTTTCATACCTTACATCTCCTTATTCTCCCTTACTCACTAACCTCCTATTTTCTATCAAGTTCTTTCCCCTAGCTTTCTCTCTAAACATACCATAAGCCAGCCTTTCCTCTCACTTCATATTGCAATTCCTGCTTGTATTATACTAATTTATCTTTAATGTTTCCATAAACTGGATACCATTTCTTTAAATCTTGAATAATTGTCATACAGCTTGTATCGATTAAGTAATGAATGTTTTCATATTATGTCTAATTTGATATAATTATTTATGTCTAATTTGATATAATTATTTAAAACATAGATGTTTTTATATTATTTTTGAAAATTACAAAAATCATTGTTCTTAAAATGTTTGGCAATACATTGGAGCTTTTCTCCCAGGGCCTCCACTGAAAATGGACATGTATCCAGTCGGATTCTCCCTGTTAACAAATGTAAAATAAATAAATAAATAAAATAAATAAACTGCATGCCTGGATAACCGAACATTACCTGATAGTCATCCTGTAATTGAAACTTGATTTAAACTAAGCATAAACAACCCTGAAATTATACCTCCCAGCTATAATACCATACATAATGACATATAAAGAGGAAAGGTAGTGGTATTGATTTAATATTTCCCAAAAACTACCACATTTCCCCTTACATCCAATTCCAAAATTCAATTCATCGGAGCTTCTTATTTCATTACTGAAAATAAACAATTATAAATAAATATGCATTATCCCTCCTGGTGACAATGCAGCTGTACTGGAACATACCTTACAATGGATATCCATAACAACTCCACAAGAAAAAAAATACTACTAGGTGATATGAATGTCAATAGGTTGGAGATAAACTCTAATTCTCCTACATCTAATATGGACTTATTTCACACAACTAATTAATTGCTCCACACCTTATAGCAAGACATCTTATTTCCTATTAGACTGGATCCTAATATCAGACACTAGCAACTACACCACTACAGGTACAATGTCTGACTGTTTCAGTGATCATCTCCCAGTTTATACAAACAAACATCTCACACATTCGCTTAAACAGCATCATTACTAAACAACATGCAGCCTTTCCAAGTTTATCCCAGAAATGTTCATTACTACCCTATCATCTACTAAATGGAATTTCCTAAACACCCTCCCCTTAGATGATGCTGTAAATGAGTTCAATACAACTTTTTTGAATATCCTAAATATCCTTGTACCCCCTAGAACAGTGATGGCAAACCTGTGATACGTGTCAAAGGTGACACGCCACAACATTTTGGGTGACACACCAGTGTTCACCAAACCTGAGTTATCAAAGAAACTGAATGAACAAAAATACAAGAAATATGTGACCCTGTACTTATCTATTAAAACTCAGCAACAAAAAAGTCATTAATTCATGTTAATCAGATCAAATGCAATGCATTCCATATTTTTTTCAGTTCAATTTAAAATTACTATTAAAAGTAGAGTAATTTTTAGTGCACCATTTTAAGCTCAATTATCAGTGCACATATAGTTTTCTCTATTGTAAGTCACCGATTTTTCTTTTACTTTTACTTTTATAATACATTGCAGCACACATGATTGAACTGTATTTTTTTAAATAAATGAATATGCAAAGAATTGTTTCTCTTTTGTTTGGGGTGGGGGGGGTGACATGCCAGCTGAGTCAAGATAGGCATTTTCCGAATTTTTGACATGCCAAATCCAAAAGGTTCACCATCACTGCCCTAGAATGAAGAGACTAAAAATAAATAATCCAAAAAGAGTATAGTGGTAATGCAGAAAAGAGGACAAGCATGGAATGAATGTCAAAAATATAAAACACCACAATACCTTACAAACTTCAGAATACTTTGAAATATTAAGCAAATAAATGAAAACAAAAAAAACTATATTAACTTTCATAATAATATTAAACACAACCCTAAACAATTCTGGAGAGCCATTAAAGAAATCTTGTATCCTGGCCAACATTCATCCTTAACCCCTCTGCCAATTTCTCACCACTTTAAACTGCAATACAATTCAACTCTTATTTCATAGATAATATAACATCTGTAATCAAAGATTCTCCAGCATCTAATTTCAACCCTTCCCAACAACTACTTATTACCTCATCAATTTTTACCTTCAACCTCTGCCCATATCCTATTAAAAGATACCATTAAACAAACTTAAGCCATGCTCTACTTCAGCAGATGACCTTACAAGTGAGTAACTTAAAATAGCAAATAATAGCATTGCTTATCCTGTCTCAATCCTTATAAATAGGTCAGTGCAGGAATCCCAAATTCTCTCTTTCTGGAAAAATTCACAAATTATCCCTTTGTACAAACAAAGAAATTTAACAGACAATACTAGCTTTAGACATAGAGAAATTGTATCCCCCCTCTCCAAAACATTTGAAAACTGTATTCAAAAACATCTGCTAAATTATCTCCTGCAGGAAGAATTCTGATCCTTCACACAACATGACTTCTGTCCTTCCCACAGCACTAACACTGCACTTCTAACTTTTATAGATACTGTCAATAAGTTAGAGATAACAGCAAACAAGTCTCCTCCTTATTTCTAGATTTGTCTAAAGTCTTCAACACAGTTTAGCACAGCAAATGTTTTTTTTTTCAAATATCCTTACTAGGTCTCTCTCAGCCTACCTTTCTATGGTTCAAAAGCTTACTGGTCCATAGGTATCAGTCAGTAAAATGGCACTGCACCCTCTCTCCATACCTCCCAGTAACCACAAAGCTCTATCCTTGGTCCCCTCCTCTTTAATATTCTCACCAACCCCCTCCACACATCCACACAACAGGCCTCCCTGACATAGTATGCAGATAACCCCCACTCTCAATTGCACATCTGACAACTTGGCACACCTCCAAAAATTACTCAAGGACCTTAAACAGCCACTGAAACATGGCTTTGTAACTCACAACTCATGCTCAACTCCCCAAAAAACTAACTAATAGTTTTTATCTCCAAACCCCTTGCTCATGAAAAACACAAAATCTATATCCTCTCTCGATAATTTAACCACTGAAGTCACTTCTCTTAGCAAATTATTGGGGATGATAGTGGATGATAATTTTAAATTTGACCTGCATATACAAAATTACATAAGAAAAACTAGGGATGCTTTACAGAGCCAAAATGTTCTCACCAATGCAGTTAAAACCACACTTGTCACTACTTATCTCATCTCCACACTTGATTATGGTGCTGCCATTCTTACTAACCTCCAGGCATCTCAAAAATCCAAACTTGAACAATATTATAACAAAGTCGATAAATTTTCAGAAAATACCCCTTTAAGAACCCACCACTGTACAGCACTAAAAAGATTAAATTGGTTAGAACTACCCCATCAACTAACATATACACTGGTTCTTACCACCTATACAATTATACAGCATCCATCTGCTTGTCTAGCACTAAATACCATTCTATACAACTGTGTTCCCAGTTGGTCATTACAATCCAGTGAACAAAACTATCTTTCCACAAACCTATGAAATCTGCTGGGTATTGTCCGTACTCATACCATATTGCCAAGGCTTGGAGCTTCTTAACTGTATCCATCAGGTCAATACCCACCATTCCATCCTTCAAAATCATTCTGAAAGAATACCTAGCCAAAATATGTCTCTGTTTTGCTCAACACTAGGATAAACTATACCCCTAAATGTGGACATGTACCTTTTCATACCTTACATCTCCTTATTCTCCCTTACTCACTAACTTCCTATTTTCTATCAAGTTCTTTCCCCTAGCTTTCTCTCTAAACATACTATAAGCCAGCCTTTCCTCTCACTTCATATTGCAATTCCTGCTTGTATTATACTAATTTATCTTTAATGTTTCCATAAACTGGATACCATTTCTTTAAATCTTGAATAATTGTCGTACAGTTTGTATCGATTCTTAATGAATGTTTTCATATTATGTCTAATTTGATATAATTATTTATGTCTAATTGTCTAATTTGATATAATTATTTAAAACATAGACGGTTTTGTATCATTTTTGAAAATTGCAAAAATCATTGTTCTTAAAATGTTTGGTAATACATTGGAGCTTTTCTTCCAGGGCCGCCACTGAAAATGGGTTTCTACCCAGTCAGACTTTTCTGGTAATCAAATATCAATATATATATATATATATATATATATATATATATATATATATATATATATATGTAGAGTTCTCATGCCTTCTTATTTATATATATATATATATATATATATATATATATATATATATATATATATATATATATATATATATATATATATATATATAGCTAAATCTTTTTGATTGTAAAGGAGAAATGGCAATGTTCTATTCGGATGAAGCATTTTTCTGCCTTTAAGATGTTCTTTTCATTCACTTGTTAAAACTGACTTTTTGAAGTTGCATACTTTCTGGAAAATGTGGTTCTCCAAGGGGGTAAACAAAATGCACATCTCAGTTAATATAGTGAAATGTACAATAATTAGGTTTCAGAAGGGCAATGTTGCATTTTGACTATGGTAAATGTTATAGGTAAATGATCACTAAAATATGGAGAATGTATGTTCATAGGCAATATAGGTCCCTAGATGTTATTGTCAAGCTTATGGCCTTATGGCTGTACACACACATATATATCTATCTCTCTCTCTCTCTCTATAAATATATATATATATATATATATATATATATATATATATATATATATATATATATATATTTATATCTATGGGTCCCCTTCAGTAGATCGAACATAAAACAAATTCGAACCTCATATGGCCTAGATCATATGTTCGAACTTGTAAGTGTTCGATCGGACTGAATGGAAATCTCCGTACAGTGTGGAATGGGAAGATTTCCCTTTTCCACAATGTAGTGCATTCTCGGAGTTATATATATATATATATATATATATATATATATATATATATATATATATATATATATATATATATATCGGTATATTTAAGTAAGGAGGGTGTGGGGAGTGCAGGGAGCGTAGCCCCCCTGCTACAGATGTTTAATTTTGTTTTTTGTTGTTTTTTCATTTTTTACTTCAGTGTTCGAACTATTACAAGTTCGAACATATGGTCTCGGCCATATGTGGTTCGAACTTGTAATATGTTCGCTCTACTGAAGTATATATATATATATATATATATATATATATATATATACATATATATATATAATATATATATATGTGTGTGTGTGTGTGTGTGTGTGTGTGTGTGTGTGTGTGTGTGTGTGTGTGTGTGTGTGTGTGTGTGTGTGTGTGTGTGTGTGTGTGTGTGTGTGTATATATGTATATACATACAGGTGTTCAACTTAGAAGTGAAAACCACGCAAAGTCAACTGAAAGAATATCGACCACATATGGTCAAAAACACAGATCAACACATAACCACATATGCACTAAGAAATAGCCTTGGCATGTGCAATTTCCTAGTTTTTAAAAATAAAGTATTGTTTTTGCAAGGGCAAGCCTCCTGCACCTCTTACTAATTACATATACTAACTTTGAGATCACACAAACGTGGGATATGGGCAAATTCTCCTTGTCAGTCATATGCAGTTGGCTAGACAGTTGTCTACCTAATCACACACGTGACATCATCACTAGCACTTATATATATATATATATATATATATATATATATATATATATATATGTATACACACACACACACACACACACACACACACACACACACACACACACACACACACACACACACACACACACACAGATGGATAGATATAGATATGTACATAATTATTTTTTGAAGGAAAATGATGAGTAATTTCTCCCAGTAGGCAGAACAGCTTACTAAGTTGTGCAATGCAGTTGTCATTTTCTATTATTGATATTTATTTTTTTAATCCTTTTTACTCTAGATTTTTAAGCAAAAATAAAAGGACCTAGTTTTATCTAATAAACATGCAAATAAAACAAAGATACCCATACCAATAGCCTGCTATACAGAAATATAATCTGTTATTCTGCACAATGGATATTATCTTATAGCAACTGCATTGAAACTATGTTTCTAAAGGTCCTTAAACTTGGGAGCCATTGTTCTTCAGTGCAAGAACCACATCCTCCGGTGCATAGATCAAAGTTCATCAGTCAGTCTCTAATATGATTCCAGATACGTTATTCTGGTTCCATTTAAAGTCCTTCTTACAATGAAATAAAATGGAAAATTAGCACAAATAGACAAAGACCAAAAATCAATGTTTAATTTTGCTGTTCACCACAACGTGTTACAAGCACAGACTTTCAAATACTGTCAGAATTATCCTGTAGACCAGACTCTACGTAATCATCTAACAAACAGAATATAGTGGCAGGTCCTGAAGCCTCTTGGAATACTTCAAGTTTTCAACCTAGTATTCTTCTAGGAAGAAAGAAATTGTTGCATCTTTTCAAATTCTGTGAGGTGGCTTGTTTTAACTCTACAAAATGCAGTAGTACATTCACTAACTGAGTTTGTTCATTGAGGTATAAAGTGAAACAATGCTTTTCCTGGAGTAACTAGACATGTCCATTAGGATTAGAATGTTTTCTTGACTTCAATAGATACATGCTAAAGTAAAATTAAATTGCTGTCTGCTCTTCTCTTTAGATATTTATTGATGCTATCATTCTGATTATTTCACCATTTATTTGACAGGTATAATTAATTAATGCTGTACAAGTATATATTTTTGTAGACCATATTGAATAACATTGGTATCTTTTACTGAAATAACTATATTACCCATGTTGCAGTCATTAGCATATTTGGTTATCCATATCCCATTTCCCACTTTTATAACTGGGAGGAATAGTCCAAAACAAATGTGCATTACAGAGCCATATGAAACACTACCAGTAATACCTATTTATGTAGACAGTAGCCCACACATATAAGTTGTACACACTTTCAGACCTTTATTAAGTGCTGCTGTTACCTCTTCAAAGAATAACACAAGATTCAAAAGGAAGATGTCCAATTAAAGAGCATGTAAACTTGGCAATAAAACCTAGAAGCCAATATTGCCTATGAACTGCTTCTATTACATCTCTTGTGTTATTTAGGATAAGCTGTTTTATGACTGTTTCCATGATTTAAACAGAGAATTTTCCAGGTTGATAGGTCTAAGATTGTTTGGGTCTTATAGCTGTTCCCCCCCTTTGTGAATCGTTATCACTACAGTCTATTGTCTTAGGACAGAGATGTGTCCACATGGTAGAATGGTAGCATTTTGTTTAGCATGACTGATAGGGGCTTTGCCAATTTTATATTGATTCTGTGTTATAACCGGGTATGTTGCAGTTTCCATTGCGTGTGTGTGTGTGTGTGTGTGTGTGTGTGTGTGTGTGTGTGTGTGTGTGTGTGTGTGTGTGCATTGTGCACATGCAGATGCATGCATGTGTATTTTAAAAATTTTGCTGTAGCAGCAGTTTCCATATCTGTAATTATATAAATTATGTTTCACTGTGCTCTAAAGTACTCTAGTCTCTAGCATATTTTTTCCATATTGTGAAGTCTGCATTTTTGTTTTCTTTCTGCAAGAATATTTGCTATGTTCTGTGGCTGTCTTACCACTTTATTGTTTTAATAACATTTTGCATTCACAATGTTTCATCATCAAATTTGTATTGTAATTAAAAATGCCTTATTATTATTTTCAGCCTTTGAGACCAAGGTGAGTTCATAGTTAGATCCGAAGGGTTGTTTTATAAGAAAAGTTATTGGTATCTGTACTTCATATAACCTAGCCTTGTTTTAATAACTATATTAATTTTTGAAAATTTAATAGTACCTTTTTCTCTGCTGCATATCTTACTAGTTTTGTGGTTGCACCAAAGATCTTTTTGAATGCAGTAATATATGTCTGTTTTAGTGGTGTGTGCTCATTAATACAGATGTTAATAATACCGTAGAATTCATTGACAGCATCTTGAGGATAGCACCCCATTCTGTTATCATAAGTATGTATGTCAGTATAGAGATTTGGTGAAAAATATTGGTGATTAAGTGGTCAAGCAGAAAATAGCTAATGGATTTAAGGATATGTCTGGTAGGTTTCTTGGTCATTTGCTCAAGGCCAAACTCAAACAAAATACCTATGATTTAATGTCTAAGATGGCCCAGAATATTAACATTAAACCCATCCATAATAATACAGTTAGGAGTGTGACCATCAGAAGAGATAGACTGGCATACTGTTTTGAGATGATTGTTAGAGATGTTGAGGAAAACTTTTCCGCCACCAATTCTCTGACCTGGTGCAACATTAAAGGTAACATCATAATCAGCTAAAAAAACTGACGTAAATTGGTTCCCTATTGTAATTCTGAAACTTGTAATAAATGAAGAGTGCTGATGTTTTTAACTCAGGATTTTGTGATCACACCTACAGTTGTAAATGAATCATTAACCATAACCCAAGTAAATGAAGTTTGTTTGCTGTATTACTAATATTTTCCTTTAGAAGTTGGTGTAATGATTGATTTTTAAAAAGGAAGTCAATAGCCTGGATTACATTCAATATATCCATGTTATAAGAGAAAATATAATGAAAGGGTATGAAGGGAGCCTAGGTACCCCCAATATTTTGATAAAATGTAAGAAGGGAGGAGAGATGCCCAAAATATTTTGATAAAATAAAGTATTACATTACCTTGAGGAGTGTCAACTCACTGCCAATAAAATAATGGCCCAATGTTCTGTTATTAACTTTGTCTTTTAATGTGCTGAATCATGTCCACTTTCCATACCTTGCATTTAACATGAGACCCAAACTGCCCCTACTACTGATATCCCAGTACAGTGCAGTACTGCTTCTCAGGATGGTGAACAAGATCATTAGAATTATCTATTAGTCCTTGGCCCAAAAATCTGACACTGTTTACCTCCTGGCATTAGGAACTGTAATGATGCTAATGAATGTAAGACTAAGTTAATTAACAGCCTGGAGGACAGAACAGTGTGGTAATACTTTCCTGTTCCCCATTTCCTTCTTGTTAGTATAAAGTGATGCTTATAAATTATGACATTATAACCTGCACTCACTTCATTTTTTTAATTTTTCACTGTTTTTTCTTTAATTACATAATTATTACATATCATTTATCATCACTAATCTGTCTAAGCCTGCTTTGTTTTATGATTTGATACATTCTCCAGGCTGTGACTAAAATGGCTGCTTTTGGATCAATTCATTCATCTGATTATTATTATTATTATTATTATTATAATTATTGTTGTTATTATTATTATCATTATTATTATTATTATTATATGTGATCCCTTCTGTAAGCTCTAAGAATGGATCCTGCCTTCTAGAAAAGAAAGCTGATAGCGATTTCTTAGAATTAAAGCAGTCAAACTGTCATATTTAAGGTGTTCAAGGACAGATTGTTCATCCTAAATGGGTGAACGATCTGGTCTTGTACACCCTAAAGAAATATTCTTTATCCTAAATGGGTGAAACAGAAGCTCATAGACAGTAGAAGAAAGGCTGGGGTATAAAGTGCATAATCCTGTAGCAAAGGAATTGCTGTTTGCCTTGGCTAAAAGGGGTGCTCTTAGAATCAGAAAGGGACATGATATAGGTACCCAAGATCGTGTCAGGAAGTTGTGAAAGTGTTGCCCACAATAGAAAGGATAAGAGGAGGGGACATATGCAAAAGATTGCAGGGTTCAACCCTTCCCTGCAGCTGCAAAATATTCCACAGCTTTACTTGCCAACCTATGGATTATACTTTCAGAATGGGTAATGAGAACTGAATCCAGAGGGGCTTGCAAGAAGTCACCGGACAGGGAGGGAAGTAGAGACATTAAATGGAAGATGGAAAGGTGACCAAATGTTAAATGCACTTAAACAGCAGACTAGATAGGCTGAGTTCTGCCTTCAGATGTAATGTAGTATAAGTAAGAGGTTATATGACAAATGACAAAGGGGTCTGGTGCCAAACTGATGGGATGGCAGCAAAAACAGACAGTGGATGCTGCAAATGGAATGGGTTGGGGATGTAAGTAGGAAGTGTAGTAACACAAGGAAAGGGTAGGGAGTGAGATGAGGGGTAAAAGTCAGTGTTGTAACAGCAGAAAGGGTTTTTATAATTAGATACTCAGTCACCAGGGGATTAACAGCCTTGCAAAGATAGACAGAGGCCAGGTTCCAGTAAAATCTGTCCCTGTGCTTAAATGTATTAAGATGTGGGAGAAAGTTACCAAGCTCTTCACTGAGAGAGAGAGAGAGAGAGAGAGAGAGAGAGAGAGAGAGAGAGAAAGATAAATTATCTGATGCACATAAGCACCAATGACCTGTTGTAGTGCACAGCTGAGGTGGTAGCAAGTGAGGCCAGGAAGGTGGCAGAAAGAGATACCAGCTTATGGCGTTACAGGCCACATTATCATAAGTGATTGTGTTCCAGCAGGTAGCAACATCAAGGAATGAAATGAAGATGGAATGTAAGATTGGCTGCAGCAGAGTTCAAGGGACAGAAGCTTGAGGCTGGAAGAGAAGGAGAAGGAAGATCTGATAGAACAACCGACTTTGTTAGCGACAGGCTTCTTTGTTCAGAAAGACTCAAAGCTGAGTTAGAAAGGCACATCTCCACATTCATACCTTTAACCTGAAAAGAATGTCATCAAATCAGAGGAAAAGATTAGGTAATCAAGCAACAGGTGGAGAGAAAATGAGCACAGAACATACCCAGGGAACTAACAAAGTTAATTGGTACATGGCTATATGTCCTGGGTGGGTGGATATTGATGGTATCACAGAAACATGTAACAATGACAACTGAAATTTGCACATGTAAGTGACCAATTATAGTTTGTTCCAGAACCAAGGTGGGGGGGGGGATGAGGGGAGTTGTGATCACAAAAGGGAAGGTAGAAATGAGGAGAAACTCCATCCCATGGAAGGAGTGTGACGTCAGTGAGGTTCAGAAACAAAAGCAGAAGGTTAAGCTGGAGTAAGACGGTATGAATCTTTGCAGTATGATGCAGTGTATCTGTTACAGGACAAGCCAAGGGAAGAAACCTGGATAAGAAAAAGAGAATAAAGGCAGTGAGGTAGGAGGAATAAAAGGGTCATGCTCATGGGGATGAAAACCTACCAAAAGATTCCACAAATTCCAGGTAATCAGGAAATAAATCAGCAAAAATATTAAAAACAAATAGATGAAATATTCCTTGTAAATCAAATTGACTATTAGTCTATGGACAAAGAGCTTTACCTTTTACTTGAGAGGCAGTTATAATGCTCCAAGACAGAGAAATAGTACTAAGAGTTAGCAACAACTGTGTGCTACTGTAGTCATCCACCTA
Source organism: Protopterus annectens (assembly GCF_019279795.1). Taxonomy (NCBI): domain Eukaryota; kingdom Metazoa; phylum Chordata; order Ceratodontiformes; family Protopteridae; genus Protopterus; species Protopterus annectens. The sequence continues at coordinate 818,287,035 of NC_056726.1, read as the reverse complement.
GTAAGAATTACTTATAAGTGCAATTGCTCACATACATTGAAAATATAGACCATATAGGTTCATAGGTTCATAGGTTCATACTAGGCTATCTGCCCTAGGGCATTTATAAGCCTAGCCAGAGTATGTTTGGCTTTCGCCACCCATTTTAAATTTATTTTGCTATGCCCTTTTTTGAGGTTAGTATACTGTGCCTCTGTCTAACAGTGACACAGAAGTGATACCTGTGGTAAACCTATGATCTCCCATCCACTCATCAAGATTCCTCTTGAAGAGAGTCAATGAGGGACTCTGCCTAACCTGGACTGGGATTTTATTCCATAGTGAAGGGAGCCTCTGGGTTATGAATCTGTCCCTCCAGCATGTCCTATTTATTTCAGTGCTGAGGTTCAAGTCTCTCGAGTGTGTAGCTCGATGAGATTTGGATTTTTTGAGGTGCAGCATGTCCCTTAATTCTGGGTTGGACATGGCCTTATACGTCAGGCACAGGTCACCTCTGAGCAGTCGGTATGCCACTGAGTAGAGCTGGAGTTTCTTTAACCGGGCAGCATATGGCATCTGTTTGAGCCCTTTGATCCTCTTGGTGAGGTACTTTTGGGGTCTTTCCAGTTGCTGCAGGTGTTTGGTAAGGTACATCCCAAAAGGGGCATTGTACTCGATTATGGGCCTGATGAGGGATGAGTAAAGAGGCACGATGACCTCCCCTAATCTAGATGTGAATCCCTTCATGATTAGGTGGGCTATATAAAATGTTTTTCTAACCACTTTGGCCACGTGGTTGTCAAATGAGAGATTGCTATCAACTTGGGTCCCCAGGTCCCTAATGACTTCTTCTGTACTTAATGGATTACCACCTATGTGGTAATTTGTGGGCACTTTGTTTTTGCCAAAGGGGATGACTATACACTTTTTGGCATTTAGCTTGAGGCCATGGCTCTGGCACCAGTTGTCTGTTTCTATGAGGCCCTTTTGGAGGATGCTTGTGTCGGCTGGAGAGTCGATTATGGCACCCAGTTTGCAGTCATCTGTGAACTTGGTCAGCCACAGTCCTTCCGTGTTGGCCTGTACCTCCGAGAAATATATACCAAACAAGAGAGGTCCCAGGACTGAGCCTTGTGGGATGCCACTTGTAACTGGTTTGGAGTCTGACATATGTATGACTTTATAAATGACTGTAGAGATAACCAATGAAAAAACAATACACGATATTTGTATAATGGCACCTGCATTAATTGGAAACAGTACCTTAAGTCAAATAACAGAGATTCCTGTCTGGATTTCAGAAATGATGTAAATAAAGCAAAATGGAGAAACAAACAGAAACTGCTCCTGGACAATCAATGACTGAAATACCTATCATATCAGGGGGCATTTAATCCACTATTTTTCTGACAGGATTACAAACCTGGTAAGAAGCTTCACAGTGGCAACATTTTCAATTTGTAAGCAGTCTATGTTGTCTGTTCTTGTTTTTTATTGGGTTTCTGAAAGAAGTAATATTCTGTGGGCTAAATTCAGAAGGTGCTGCCACAGTGTAAGCCCTAACGTGGGCTGCTACCACTTGTGCCAGCCTTTTCTGATTTAGAGACAGGTCCATCAAAGTGCTCGGGTGTTTAGCAGACAGGTAGTGGTGATGGTGGGGTTTATGCATGTGTGTATATGTGTGTGTAGTTGCATGTATGAGTCTATGCAGAGGGATGACTGGTCTCGGGTGAGAGAGTGTGTGTGGCAATGCATGTGTGTTTCTGCCTTGGAGGTCACAGGTTTTCTTGTGTGCTGATTGCCAATTAATTTGCCTGGATTGGGGGGGGTTAGTTAGGGTATAAGTAGGGTAGATGTTTGTGTGTGTGTGAGTGTGTGTGTGTGTGTGTGTGTGTGTGTGTGTGTGTGTGTGTGTGTGTGTGTGTGTGTGTGCGCGTATGGGTAAATGGATGAGATCTCAAACCCAGGGAAGTGAAGAAATGGGGATTGCTGGAGGTATGGAGCAATAAGTGGGAATAGATGAGGGGGAACTATATGTGTGCATCTGCCAGGGGTGGGCTGTCAGAATTCTGAACTCCCCAAGACTAACTAGCAAATCCTGGCATATTGAGAGGGGAGCACCAGATACCAGGGAAATGTAAATAGTAAATTCACACAAAAAGTTAATAGAATAACAGTTTTGCAGTATGATAGATGCATGGATAGGGGGGAGGGGAGGGTGCACTTCACACTATAGACACTTTGTAAATGTTATCCTGTACTTTCATGAAAAGTTGAATAGAGCAACACTTTTGCAGTACAAAAAATGTACTGTTTATGAAACACCAGACACCAATAATACTCTTAAAATATTACTGTAAGTAACTTAAAAAAGTTACAAGAACAAGATGGAAAAGTCTTCAAGCCTTGTACCCTCAGCAGGGAAAGCAGCACTTTGGTCCTCTGCATTAACACTAGACACCAGGTAAATAGTTTGTGTTATTGTAAGTCATTAAAAAAAATTAGAAGGGGAAAGAGCTTCAACCATGTACCCTTGATACAGGAAGCAGCACCTTAACAATACATAGTTATAGTCCGCTACATTATGACTAGGCACCAGGGAAACTATTTCATTTACTCTATCACATTAAAAAAATTCTAGAGGAGAATGCTTCAAGCCTTGTACCCTTAGTTCAGGGAGCACCTCCATAAACAAGCCAATTCAAGACTTCACAAAGGGATAGCCCTTGCATCCTGATGTATTTTTAGAACAATAAGTATGAAACTCTGACATCTAGCATTATGTACTGACTGTAATTCTACGAGTGACAAAAGACATGGTAGGTATAAGAGTCAAAATCAAGAGTGATCTGTAAAATCAGGTGCACTTGAAAGGGACGGGGTGTGTCCATGTGGGAGAGCTGGCATTCCACTAAATAGCCATGCTGAAAACTTCTGGACAAAGTCAAAAGAAACATTAGACAACACCAGAGACAAATTTTAAGTATTACTCTGATTAACTTAAAAAGTCTTTGTAACCCACAATGTGACACCAGTGAACGATAAAAACAGCTTTATTCCAAAATCCAGGTGGCAATGTTCCACAATAAACAATAGGAAAATACCAAGCAGCAATTGCATACACTGAATATAAACGTTGAGTTAAGCGCTTTTATCCCCCACTATGGACTTCCTCAGAACTATTCCTAAAAGTTATTCCCAGCATTCTTATAACATTACATTTAAAGGGGCCTTACACTGTGTAACACCATAATTTTATATATACAAGGTTAAAATGTCAACTTACAATATATCTCATTTAAAAAAAAAAAATATATATATATATATATATATATATATATATATATATATATATATATATATATATATATATATATATATATGTGTGTGTGTGTAAAAGTAATCAAAATGCATTTTAAGTACTAAGTTATTATTCAAAACGTACCTAACAAGGTTAAATACCATATATATTTTTCATTTTCAAATAGCAGCTAATATTTACTGCTTCATTAATAACCGGGTATGTAGTGGCATCCAACATTAATTGCCACTTCAGTTCACACACTTCAAGGACCTCCTTGGGCACATTTCCTTGTTCATTTATTTTTAGTTGCTGTAAAATTAAAAATGTAAAAGCATGACTAGGGAACTCCACTATATGTCTACTAAGGGCATTAGAATCTTTTTTATGTCTAATATCTAATGTATGTTCATAGATCCTTGCCCTAAACTTCCTACAAGTTTTCCCCACATAAAATACTGCACATTAGGTACACTTCGCCAGGTAAACTATGTTTTCACTTTGACAATTAAAAGACCCCCCAATATACAATGCCTTGCCATTCAAAATAAATTTGTCTGAAGTGGTTAAGACCAAAGGGCATTGTGGTCACATACCGCATTTTACATTCTCAACTTTTTTGAAAGTATATATATTTTTCCTTCCTTTACCCACCTGTTCCATAATGTTTTTCAATCACCTATCCCTTCTAAATGAAAATTTTGTTTTTTTACAATTATTAAACAACTTAACTACATTCCTGTCTAAAGACAATAAATTCCAATTTTTCTCCAACATTTTACATATCGATTGTGTATCCTTATTAAATGTTGTAATGAAATTACATCCAATGGGAAATTTATTCTTTTTGTCTCTTAAGTGGTTTATCACAACAATATCATTTACATTTCGACCCAAAATGGGAACAAACCAACCATTTTGTCACTTCTTAAATACTTCCCCCTTTACATTTTCCAAGAGATCCCGGGGATACCCCCCCATGTTCAAACATTTTTTGGATAAAATCCACTTCTTGAATGAAATCACTTTCCAATGATGTAATTCTTGTGGCATGTACCAATTGCCCCTTAACTATAGATTTTTTCTGAAAAGTGGGGTGGCAACTATTAAATTCTAAATAAGAATTTGAAAATGTTGGTTTCCTAAAAAATTTTGAAATCAGTTGTTTACCAACTCTGTCAACCTTAACCGCCACATCTAGGTCATGATAGTGTCATTAAATGCATGCCTAAACTTAAAACAATCAACAGTATTATTAATGTATGCAAAAAATTACTTTAACATACCATCAGTGCCAGTCCAAATAAAAAAAAAATCATCCAAAAATCTTGTGAAATATTTTATATATTGCATATATTCTGATTTAAAAATATATTGATTTTCCCAGAATGACATCACATAATTTGCATAAATGGGGGCACAAGCTGCACCCATGGCCACACATTTGACTTGGCAATAATATTGGCCTTCAAATTTTATGAAATTATATTTCAAAACCATTTCCATAAGTGCTATATAGGCATTTATATTATCCTGGTCATACATGCCTGTTGCTTGTAACTGTATTTACAACCAATTAAGACCATCATCCTGAGGTATAACTGAAAAAAGATTGCACACATCAATAGTAACTAATAATATATTTTCATCAAATAATAAACCATTTAGGTTAGCAAGAAATTCCCATGAATCTTTGCATATATATTTAAAATATTGCAACCCTCTTTTTAAATGATGGTCTAAATATTTACCTATAAAATATGTTTTTCCTATTTTGGCATCCAGAATGGGCCTACATTTTAAATCATTAAGCCATTTGTGTATTTTGGGTAACCCAAAGATGGTGGCAATGACAGGATACTCATTTTTCATGTATTTATATGAATCCAAATCAATTTGCCCTTCCAATAACATGTCCTCTAAAGCAATGTCTAATCTACGATGTTAAATATTAATTTCATTCACTGAAACCTCTTTGTAGGTGTCACTCATTAAGAGTGTAGACATGTAATTGGAATAATCAACCTAGGTTTTTTGCAAATTGCAGCATGGATTGGATTATCTATATGGCCTCTTGCAGTTGTCATGCATTTTACATAGGACAAACATCTAGACCTCTCAAGTTACGTATTTCTGAACACCTTAGTGATGTTAAATGTAAAAGAATGAGTAACACTTTGTATAAACACACTCTTAAACACACCACAGCAAGATTTCCTTTTACCATCATTGACAAAATAATAGGCGACAGATCTAACAAATCTGGTTGGCACAGCAAACTAAATATAAAAGAAAAGAAATGGATTGTGAAGTTAGGTGGACTTTTCCAGCCTGGTCTTAATGAATATTTATGATTTTGTATACTAATGAATATTCATGAGCTCACCAATGAAACTTTGTGACTAATTATGTCAATGTATAAAAAGAACCTCAAGATGTTATGAGTATTTACACTGATGAAGGCTAGGTTAACACCATAGCCGAAACCGGTCTGTTATCTTTGTGGTTTTTTATTTTTTAACTAATTAAATTAGTTCATACAGCTCAGAGTTGCTGGCTTCTGCTTTTTGTTAACCAGTTCTTTATGAATCCCAGGGCATGTTTCATATTAGACTTTAAGCACAGTTAATGGTGCATGCTTCTGAGGTTTTAACTAATCATATTTAAGGATTTTGGAAGACCATTTGCTAAGTTACTTTGTCTTCTTTGGCATTGTGCACCACTGACACATAAGCTAAAACTCAGACAATCCCACCACCCCCAAAAATGAACTCAGATTGGACTATTACCCTAATCAAACCTGACATAAATTATAAGCCACTGTTTATGTCTTATCTTTCCTTGCAGCCCAACTCTAGGATCTACTACCCGCATCATATTCATAATATTAAATTCCTGACATAGTTTATGTCAACCTTTACCACCGAGCTAAAGTCTAAAGTTTCTTGCAGCTGTTTTGTAATACCTCCATAAAGTCATAAAATCTATACCTGTTAATCAGCTAAGGGACTGTCTACAACATCCTTCTGGGTAGCAGTGAGAGCAAGAGCATGTTATTTTAATGATGTATTTCTTTCATCTGAGTATATTTACATTTGTCTGAGCCTTATGAGTGCCTGCTCATAGCCATTCTTTAATTAAATGGATAGAGCATGCTGATGAATGTATTGCAGATCATACCGGCTTACCTCCAATTGTTTCACCTGCTAACCTGCTGCTAGACAAGCATACATTTAGGAAGTTATTCTGCACCCTGAATTTATCCCTCTGCAAAACCCCCTTGACACTGCTTAATGTCTGCCCTCTAGCAGAGTTGCTGTATCTTAAGTTGTGTCTGTGTGCATGCATCTGTAATTTGTTTTGCATTTTTGTGTGTATGTTCAATGTACAGCTGTGTTTTTTAGTGTGTAATTAGCTCTGCTGTATATGACTGAAATGGGTCTTCTGGAGTTCAGTCCAGTATACTGGTTATATCCATCTATCCAGCCATTCATCAGTCCACAAAACCTTTTTCCATTTTTGCACATGGGGTCGGGGTTTCACATCAACAGTGACAATATAAATCAATAAAAATGAATGAATGAACGATATAACACAATTAATTTTATTAATTCTGTACTGTTATGGCCCATTGTGTCATCCAGCCTGTCTCCACTCTGAAGTGATGTGTGCTAGTATTATGCACAAAATTATCAATAACAAATTGAAACAAAATGTACACTCCTCAGAGCCAGACTTTCTGTACAGTAAAAAGGTGGCTAGAAGGTTGATTTCCTTGAAAATAACATTCATTTAAAACTCTCCCATTTCCTTCAAAACTTCACTTTCTGGACATATACCTAGCAGTAAAATGTCAGTTCTAGAAGTTCCTGCATTTGATGATTAATTTGAAAACAAAATAACAGAGGTCATGAGGTTTGAAGATATAGGAATAAATAGACCAATAGTTCAGACAACAGCAAACATTTAATGGCAGATAAGAACCACTAGACAAACTCACTCTCTGTTTTTTTCTTGCTTTCTGTATAATCTAGATCTTTCTTAATTAACAACTACTTACTTTTTGTATAAACCGGATCTTTCTTGACTAACACCTTACTTTATGTTTCCACTCAGCATAAAAATACTGAAATGTTATATTTCACCCAAACCTCTGTCCTGGGTTTTTCCACATTTTTCATGTCTGAAAAGGGATGGTTTACTAAAATAAATGTTAGAGGAGACATGACATGTGTGACAAGCTGAAAAGAAATAGGAAACATTATGAAGTGCATACTTTCTAATTAAGGTGCAGAACACTACCAAGGCTAAAGGATTTCATGGGGGAGGCCTTCCTTGAACTACTCTCAGAAGCCTTTGATGGGTTCTGGTCTGGAATGATGAATTTTTGATGTAGCAGACTTTCTAACTAGGGAAGAAGGAGCTGTCATGTGTCTGCACAGATGGACTTGGGTTGTCTGGGGAAGGAGAGCTTGAGTCCCTTCCTCTGGATGTTTCCTTTGACAGGAGTGAGTTGTCTGAAGAAGAGACCTGTCTTGATGAGGATCAGCTTCTTCATCATTTGTTTTTTAATCACATAAGTAGAACAGGACAAATGGCAGGTGCCTCTACTGAGGGAATCCACAACCACAGAATTCCACTTCCTCTTCTTAGATGGATCATCTGTTAGGGTCATGCCATGGCTGCGCCTTTTCAATCCTAGTGATATCTCCATGAAGGGGTCCTCAGCTTCATCTGCCCATGCAAGACAGTCTCTAATAAATGATTACGTGAAGAGGACGCAGTTGATTTATTTCCTTTACCTCTCATATCCATAGGAGCTCTCTCCTTTTCCAGTTCTCTTTAATATACCTACTGTGCTCTGGGCAATGGATGGAGAAGGATCTGTTTCTCCAGTCCTAGGTGCAGAGGTATACAAATCAGAAGGACTCCGATCTACCTGCTTAGATTATTTTCTGCCTTATTGACTCCCCCCCAAGGAAATTCCCTCTCTTGATCTTCTCCACCTTTTGTTGTTGCTTTGGCAGGTATCCCATTTGGGGGTCTATCTTCATACTTTGATCCAAGCCCCTTACAGTTTGGTCACCCATGGTGATGATTATCTTGCAAAGAACTTGGAGTGCTCCATATGGTATCTTTTGTAGATGGACTTTTGGCAAATGTAGCCCAGATTAGCTCTTATTGTGTCTTTCCAAGGATAATTCCCTTCTATATGTTTGTCATTCCATCTGAAAACAATTTAATACCCCTATATGAACTGGACTCCTTGGGGGGTTTCCACACAGGTCAATGGGGCTCTTTTCTGGGATTAGAACACAGACTTCCCAGTGTTCAGGTTCCTTTTTCACAAGGCAAGTTATAGTTGTCATTTTGAGTAATCTGTTGTCAGTGGCCATTTCAAATGTGTTCTGCTATCCTCACTGCTTCCTGTCTGGGAGTGACAGGATGTCCTTCAGAGCCATTGCTGCTACACAGAGGGTTACCTATAGCCAGTGCTTTTTTTGTAAACAAACATGTGGTGGTACCCATATGTTGCATTTGGGTCAACCCCCCCTCTCAGCCCCCCCCCATGTAGCCATTCCAGTGTCCCATTATTTGGCTATTTGTCCCCAGTTGCCATAAACACTATTCAAAACTCTCAGTGTGCATACTGCTTTCTGCTTTACTTCTACAATGATTACAGGTATTTGGATTTAATTTAAAATGTTTATTTCAAGTTTTCCAGCACAAACACTGATAGATGTTTGCTAAAAAAGCAATACAGTCTCACAATGAAACCAGACTTAGCATTAAAACTTCTGTGACTTTGAAACTCACATTCATTGAAACAACAATGAAACCCACATTCAAAGAAAATGCATCTGGTCAGTGACAGATTAAGTTTACCTTTGGGCAGTTTTCAAATCATAGATCCCTTGCACACATTTTTAGGACCATACACAATTTCTTTGATTCACCTTCCTGTTTGTATTAAATTATAATATATAACAATTAAATTATATCTCTTGTATAATACACCACTTGTTAGAATGTGCTTTAAATTTACAGCTAGTAAGCAAAGAAACAAAACATATGAACCAATAATGCCAAAACTGCCCAATTCAGAAGATTTCAACCATAAAAGGCCACTCAGACTTCTGTCATTACAACCCACCAATATCAGTCAATATGCACAGTCTCTGCAGAAGTAAACGTCATCTGAATAATTCCACATTAAAGAGATCTGACTGTAACTAATGAAAAGGTTGCTGCTAGCAAAAAAACTTTATATTTAAGTATTTCATCTATAAATTCACTGCCTGCTGCACTTGAAGAATGCATTGCCTATGTTACATTAAAAATGATAAGCTGGTAATATTGCAATAGGGAATGGATGGCAAACTAAAACAGGTTAATGGCTACTAGGCATCTTATCCAAAGGAGGACATACACAGGACTGCAGAACCCCACCCTCTTAAAATCTAACACAGTATCAACAATCCATCTACATGCTGTGAGAATAGAACCCACAGCCTTCTGCATCAAAACAAAAGTATGCTACCTGCTGTGCTACTAACACTGCTTTAAAAATGTAAACACACAACAGTGATACCATTTGCTAAATAAAACAGTTGCATCTTTTGAGTAAAGGATTCAGGCTCTTGTTTCCTGTAGCTAAGGTACAGGGTTTGAGTCTAAGCAAATTACTAACTACCTGCTAACCCTAGCTAGAGCATTTCACTGTCTCTCTCTCTCTCTCTCTCCCTCACACACACACACATCAACTTTTTAATGCAAGAAATCTGGACAAAGTCTAAAATAAATAGGAACATATTATACATATTTCTCTCATGAACTTAGAAAATTGCTAGAATAACAGTATTTGTGTTAGTATGCATTCTAAAGGCTATGAAGTCTAAACCTCAAATATCTGGCATCATTTAGCAACTTCAGTCTTTTTATGAGGAAAAAACAAAAATATGGGGCAAAAATATGGATATTCTGCAAAAACCTGGGCAGTTGAGGGTATGCTACCTATCTCTTACACACGTATGCACACACACACACACACACACACACACACACACACACACACACACACACACACACACACACACACACACACACACACACACACACACACACACACACACACACACACACACACACACCATACCTCTCAGCGTCTTAGCACAAGAAGTCTGGGCAAAGCCTGTCATAATGGGGGGACAAAGGCCCAAAACTAGAGACACATTTTAAATACTGCTCTTATAAATTCAGAAAGTTGCTAGAATAACAGGTTTGTGTTAGAATGCATTTTCTAAAAGATATGAAGTCTGGAACTAAACTCAAATGCATGCCATTAGTTAGCAACATGAATCCTTAGATCATCCGGTGATATCTCAAAAAAAAGAGAATTTTTATGAGGAAAAGACCAAAAATATAAGGCAAAAATTTGGACATTCTGTGAAAATCTGCACAGTTGAGAGGTATTACACACACATACACCCCTACCTCCCTCTTAGACCCTCCCCCATACCTATCAACCTTTTACAGCAAGAAATCTGGACAAATACACACATAATGGGGGGGGGGGGACAAATGTCCAAAAATGGGGACACCTTTTAAATATTGCTCTTACAAACTTAGAAACAAGTTTTGCATTAATACGAATTTTCTGAAGGATATGAAGTCTAAAGCTCAAATGTCTGCCATTATTTGCTGTCTTAATCCTCAATGATCTGCCAGGGATTTCCAGAAAAACACAGTTTTATGAGAAACAGACCATGGATGTGAGACTAAAATCTTGACATTTTGTGAAAATTTGGACATTTCACTCACTCACACACACACAAACACACACACAGACCTACCTAATTTTCATACACAAACACAGACACAGACCTACCTACTTCTTAAACATACACACACACACACACACACACACACACACACACACACACACACACACACACACACACACACACACACACACACACTCCTCTTAATAATTTAAACACACACGCACACCTACCACTTACTTGTCTGGTGATGGTCCATAGTCCAAACGTCTTCAGGACCAGGAAGATGCAAACGATCAGTTGCACATTTCACAGACACAGAAAGTCTTCTGTGTCTGTGTGACCCAATGCAAATGGCATTCTTAAAGAAGAACACCCTTAAAAAGAAACCTTTTTTTTTTTAAAGAAACAGGGCAGCAGATGTGCCGGTATGCTGTACCAGTGCGTAGTGGCCCAAAAAAAAAAAGCACAGCCTATAGCTGTTGTTCTTTGCCCTTTTAGGGAGACATACAAATAGTTCTTGGTGGTGAGAAGTGGGATTGGTTAAGTTTGGAGCCCCCTCAGGCTTAGTAAGAGGTGTCCTTGCCATTGGGTCCCTGTTCCAAAGAAGGAAGGGCTCTGTGTCCATGGTTGTCTGGAGGATTTTCTTCCCTTCTGTTTGCTCTAGCTCCAAGCCTTTATCATTTATGTTTCTAGGCTAGTCATTGGGTCCACCAAAGAAGATGGATGGTGCTACTCTTTTGCCCAAGGGGAAGATGGTAATGGCTTCTAATGCAGGTTAGCCCCTCCCCCATTTTTTCTGAGAGGTTGTGGTCATCTATCCCTCATTCCATGCAAGACCAGAGGAATATATATATATATATATATATATATATATATATATATATATATGTTTATGTTATTTCCATTGGATGGGGTAAGTGGTCCTCTCACAGGGTCCTTGCTCCATTGTTTTGAGGCCTTCTTTTAACAAGTTACATGACTCAGTTTTTAAGTTCTAGAGACTTCTGTCCTGGGATCCATCCAAGTCTGGCATGTTTCTAGGGTAGAGGCTATCCTGATTCATGGTTGTGGGTCTATTATATTAGTGGGGACACTTTGCTTTGAGTTCAGTTCTGGTGCTCACAAAAGTGCCAAACAGTAGCCCAGTTCAGACCTGTCAAGTGCCACACCTCTAAACAGCTTTCTTTTTTCCCTGACATGACCCACCTAACCACCATATTTCATGGAATAAGAGTTCTAACTCCTAGGCTGGGACTGATTTGTTTTCTCCCACTGGTGCAGGAGGGGAATCCATTAGACACAGGGTCCTTCCTTGTTATCAGAGTGACCCTGCCACCCTTGAGTTGGTCAGGTGCTCAAGGCCTGCTAATGGATTTGTCACTCAGCCTTAGGGAGGCTAGTGCTTTTCCCAGTCTCTGACCATTCTGGACCTCTGTGGTTGGGGACCTTTGAGAACTGAAGGTTGAAGCTTTCCCAAGGGCCTCATCATCAACCATGGCAGAGATTCTTCCCCTTCTGCAAAGGTTAGCTACAGGTGGTGAGCAGCCCTTGAGTGGTTGCCTGCCTCACTTTTTTTAAGGTGTGAGGGGCTTCCCAACATCACTCCAAGTTGAGTCTTTGCCTCTACCCCTGAGTCTTTTGTATTCTTCAAGGTAGTGTTTTTCTTAGTTCATGAAATGGTTGTATCCTGCAGTGTTTTATAGCTTGCTCTGCAGACCTCATTCTCAGGGCCCTTTGGTTGGTGATAACTCCTTAGAGTAAAATCTTGTCCAATTGACAGAGATGAGCCTTTGCTTTTGTAATCCCAAGTAGTTATCTGGCTAGTGGCTATGGGGACTGACTTCAGGATCTGTTCCACCCAGGTATTTATTACTACATGGGATTCCATGCAGCCTAGGACCCATAAAGAAAGATCATCAGTATTAGATATAACAGATCCTACTGTATCAGCAGATCTGTTTGATCTAGAATAAGGACCCCATGATAAACCAGAAATTCCCTGTCTCTGTCCCAATTAACAGATTAACATTTGCAATATATAGCATCTGCACTTTAATTTGCGCAATGACATAACAATAGATGTTAAAAATTGTGCAAGTAGTAGAGAGGCCTTGAAAAAGTAAACTTAATATTCAAGTCATTAGGATATGTAGATGAAGTCAAAGTCTCCCATATTTATCCACTGCATAACCAACCTGGTTTATTAGAAAATACTAAGTTCCTTGAAAACTATTCTGTCCTGAGAATCAGTCATACTATTTGAAACACCACTCTAGATGTTTGGTGCCACGGAAGATAATGCCTTATTCCCTCAAGTTATTATAGGGTCTAAACAGAGAGAGAGTAGGCCCTTAGGCTAAAAGAAATATATTCATATAGATAGATATAGATATGTATATATATATATATATATATATATATATATACAGATATATAGATATCGATATATAGATATATATATAGATATATATATAGATATATATGGATCTACTTCAGAAGCTCGAAGTTTCAAAATTTCAAACTGCAAATAGTCGAGACCATAAGACTGAAGTTTAGAAACTTCGAAATTGTAATAAAAAAAAAAAAAAAAAAAAATGTACGTTTTGGCAGGGGAGCAAGCCCCCCTACACCTCCACAACCCCTGCTAAATACATATGCCAACTCCGAGATCGCACTACAATGAGCAAAACATTAAATTTCCCATTTTGAACTGTATGACGATCTCCAATCAAAACACTGGAAGTTTCAAAACTTCGATCTTATGGTCTCGACCAATTGCAGTACAAAGTTTTGAAACTTCGAGCCTGTGAAGGGGATCAATACATATGTATATATATCTATATATATTTATATATATATATATATATATATATATATATATATATATATATATATATTATAGAGCATTACATTTACCCAGTGGCAGAAGGATGCCATAAGCCTGTCAAGTCTGCGTTAAATTCATCCTTGTTACCTCTCCTCTATCCCTATTTTTCTTTTCACACCTTTTTCACCTGTCTCATACCATCTGTAATGCATCTATGGATGATGATGATGTTAATTTTGTTAGAAAGGTAAACCCCTCAGGGTTTGTCAGAGGCACAAGAGCCTCTTTTCAATGGCAACCCCTGAGCACTATCTGGTTAAGCAACTTGCTCAGAGTCGCACGGTAGGCAAGTAAAGACTAAGGCAATCAAATTAAGATAATACTGGATGAAGATTTAGGTAGCTTATAGCTTCAGTCCTCCTACCTTAACTGCCAAACGTTCTCTCTCTCTCTCTCTCTGTCTCTCTCTCTCACCAGTAACCATTTTGATAGCCTATTCATTGGGTCCATAACCTGTTCTGTAAAGAAATACTTTCACAGATCCAGGGAATAGTTGGCTACTACAATCTGCTGTCTGTGCTCCCCCTTCCCTTCTATCTTCTCTGTCCTTCCTGCTCAGGATGGCTCCTTCACATTTCACTAACATGATCATGTGCATCCATATCATATCTCCCCAGTTTCTTTGGGCCTCTTGTGGAAGGATCTCTTGCTGCTCTAGAGCTTGGTCATATCCTTTTCCCTTAATCAAACACATCATCCTGGTTAGTCCTTTTGAGGTTTTCAAGTAGCCAAATTGTTCTCCTAAGTGTACATGACTCTTTCAAGGTGTAGCCTTGGTAGGACCTAATACAGTAGAAGCATTACCTTTTTGCTTCAGGAGTCTGTCTTGCTTATTACACACCCTATTTTCCTGTTGGTTGCCATTGCCCTCACACTCTGTTCCTAGTGGTCCAATCTAGTTGTGATCAACATCTAGTTCCTTTTCCTGCCCTACTACCATCATCTGCACCAATTAAAACCTTAGACCAGGATTATTGTGTCCCAGCTGCAGAACTTTGCATGTGTTTGCACTGAGCCTCAGCTGTCATCTTTAAACCTACCTAGTTATATTTTTCCCATGCCTTGCTTATACACTCTTTACCATTTTCTACTGTTACACCTAAGTCTGTGTCATCAGCAAAGAGGATGATCCTATATTTTGTTCCCTCAGGTGTGTTTGAAATGAAACATTACAGATGAGGGACCTAACCTTGTGTTACTTAACTTGCCAGCTTCCTTATTCCTGACATTGTCCCTCTCACCACCACTTGCTGTGTCCTACCATTTAACCAGGCAGCAATCTCATTCCTTAGTGTAGATCCTACCCCCTATCTCTTCCAGATTTCAAAACAGCCATGTGTGCAGGACTGAGTCGAAGACATTGGTGAAACTGAGCTAGACCATATCTAGCAGTGTTCCTCTGTCAAGCTGTACAAAGACAAGTCACAACACTTCTCTACTGAGAGTTTTACAGGGTCACTGAGGAATGTATGTTGGTGACGACTGGTACGGGCAACAGGAAAAATAAATTAAGCAACTTTAACAGGACTTAATTGACTTTCTGATCATTTACTTAAACATCTTCCACCAGACAAAGGACAGACAACAAGCTAATGCAGGCTTCTGTTGACCACCTTATCCTAGATACTAACTGGACTATCATGCATCATCTTTCTTCCCTATATGCGGTAATTAGTTTTAGCAGGTTTGTCACAAAAGGAGGTACTGCCAGCAAGGCTAGCTGGAATTTTGTAAATAATCATATGTCATTTGTGA
Organism: Protopterus annectens; assembly: GCF_019279795.1. Classification (NCBI taxonomy): domain Eukaryota; kingdom Metazoa; phylum Chordata; order Ceratodontiformes; family Protopteridae; genus Protopterus; species Protopterus annectens. The sequence goes on along the minus strand of NC_056726.1, from coordinate 818,271,329 downwards.
CTATCAACATGATTCATATGCTTTTGTTACAAATGTATTAGAACTGTATGTTATATGTATATCAAACTGCTGGTACAGAGGTGTGTGTTGAAAGGGTTTGTAAAGTACAGAGCTTAAAGGTGCATCCACAGTATACACTACTGGAAAAGAACAGAAATGTATTTACACTATTGTAACTGCGTAAATGCATATATTTCAGTAGTGGAAACTGGAACACAGAAGGTTAAGTTGCAAAACTTCAGAAAATAATTGAAATTAAATTATTTTTATAACTGCACCATAAAGGATGGTTTCAGTGCAGCAAGGAGACAACGTGTCTAAAACTAGGGAGCCTTCTGCATTGTTTTGTAAGTGTTTTATTGTTTTATGTTTTCCAGTAGCTGCAAAGATCTGAGGGCTATTTATTTTTCACAGGTAGATGCTAAAGGCTGGCAGTTTCTAGCAATGGCGACTTAGCTTGGGAACTAAAGTCAGATGACAAGAAGTGATGTCATCCTGCAAACTAACCCAGCAGTAACATTTGAGACATTAATTTAAGAACTCTCTGAGAGAGGCAGTGCATTCTGTATTTTGTCTTTGACCTGACAAGAACACCCATTCACCACATTTGCCTTGCTCTGTAAGTAAGTTAACTAGGGTACAGCAATTTCTTTTAGATATAGTCAGGAATATAGTTGAGCTTAATTTAGATGTTTTTCTTTATTTATTTGAACTGTCTTGCAATGTTGTTTTAAATATTTCTTGTGATTTTGAACTCTGGAGGACAAACAGGCTAGCCTTGGAGATGTACAACTCTCAGAAAATGGACAGTTCAACCTTTCTACAGAAGACTTAAAAATCCATCTGGAGTTAAAGACACTTGAACTGGAGGCCAAATGGTTAGAACTAGAATCAGCAGAGAGACTGCAGTGTTTGGAGGCTGAAGAAAAGGAGAAACAGATGGCACTAGAATCAGCAGAGACACTGTGACGTCTAGAAGCTGAAGAGAATGAGAGGCAGAGGCAACATGAGAAGGAGATGCTGAATCTTCGCCAGAGTGATGGAGGTAATGGGGAAGGGAATAACTGAACCCCAGAAGTCACAAAGGTCAGTAAATTTCTTCCACAATTTACAGAGGGTGATAATTTTGATAGATTCATTCATATGTTTGAAAGGGTATGTAAACAGTATAATATTGACCAAGGGCTATGAGTACAGTTCTTGACCGCCTTACTCCATGGTAAAGCTGTAACTGCTATGTCTAAATTGTCTAATACTGATTGCTTAAAATACAATACTGTTAAAATTGTTTCTTACAGTGTTTTAAATTAACAATAAGATTACCAACCTACATGCCCTCCTAGCAACCCACTCCCCAGACATTATGTGTCTTACGGAAACCTGGCTAAAACCTAGTACTACTGATAATGAGATAGTACCTCCAGGATATAATATTCTCCGGTTAGACCATGCTACATAGAAAGGAGGTGGAATAGCAGTCCTTTACAAAAATACTCTTAACTGTTAATAGAGACATCATTCAACCACCCCAATTCAAAAATGCAGAACTCCTCATACCCAAATGACAGATTAACCAGAACAAATGTGTGAACATCGTCTGTGCTTACATTCCAACAGGCAACAACTTAAATACCCTAGAGGATATCCTATATGGGTTATCCACTACCTATCCCCAAGAAACGATAGTTCTTGGTGACTTCAATACCAACTGCCACCCCTGCTCCTCTGAAACCCCCCTCATCCCTATAAACTTATCTGGGTTTAAACAGACTATAACCTCTCCCACTAGGATAAACAAACCGACCAGAAAGTATCCTAGACTGGATCCTAATTAATAACCAACCCTAACTGTACACAGCTGGCACTCTCCTGGATGAACTTAGCGACCATTTACTAACCTATATCATAAAACATAAGGCAGGAAACCCTCACCAGACCAAATTTAAAACACTTAGAAACAGGAAAAACTTTGACACTGATATATTCCTAAATGAACTAAAAGCAGCTGACTGGTCAAAACTAAAAAATCTACCATTAGAAGAGGCTATAGCTCACTTTAACACTAAATTCCTAAGTATCCTTGATTCCCATGTACAATAAAATCTAGATCAAACACAGCACCATGGCTTACAAAAGATACCAAATCTAAAATCAAAACTAGAACTAGAACCTGGGCCAGCTGGAGAACAACTAAAGCCCCACTTGACCATCTAAAATATCATCAACTAAGGAATGATACAAACAAATCTATTTTATTAGATAAAAAAGCTTCTACCAAAATCTCCTACAAAAACACCAAAACAACCCTCAAAAGTTCTGAGCAGGCTTAAATTAACTACTTCATCCAGGTCATTCTACCACCACAACCCTGGATAACCACACCCATAGTTCCCCAAAGACCATAGAAGGCGCTTATAATAACGTTTTCACTGAAACAATCCAATCTCTAGCAAATCAACTAACCCCCACAAACTTAAACCACACCCCTAATCTACACACTAATCACGCCCAATTTAGCTACCAACTGATATCCACTAGTTTTATCAAAACACTTATAAAAAAATTAAAACCTACCACCCTCGCTGCTGACCTCCTCCCTGCAGAGTACCTACAAATAGCTGCAGATGCCATTGCATATCCCATATCTTATCCCATATCTATCCTTATCAACAGAACCTTATCCGAAAGCACTATCCCCTCCCTCTGGAAAATATCCCATGTCGTCCCACTCCATAAAGGTGGTAGTTCTACAGACATATCCAACTATAGACCCATTGCCATTCTTTCTCCACTAGCCACAATAATGGAGAAATGTGTACACAAGCAACTAATGCAATACCTTACACAGAATAACTTACTATCCAACTCCCAGCATGGTTTCCGGCCATACTCCAGCACCACCTCTGCCCTCCTTTCCTTTACTAATGCCATAAACCAAAACAGGAATGACAATAGGCTATCCTCCGCCCCCTTTCTTGACCTGTCAAAAGCCTTTGACATGGTCAACCATGAACTTCTCATTCTTTCTCTAAAATCTATTTCCCTCAATAAGCATGCAATCCAGTGGTTCCAGTCCTACCTGACTGGTAGACAACAGGTGGTACTATGGCAGGGCAAACTCTCCAGCCAGCTACCTTTCACAATTGGTGTCCCTCAAGGCTCCATACTAGATTCACTACTCTTCTCAATTTTTATCAACAACCATCACACTGCTGTCCCTAAAGCTACCTGTATTCAATAAGCAGATGATTCCACTCTGATGTGCTCAGCCACCTCCCCATCCGAACTGCAGATCATAACCCAAAATACATTTAACACTATTGAGAACTGGCTCACCAACTAACGCCTACTGCTGAACCCCAATAAAACTAAACATTTACTCTTCACCCCCACTAGTAGATCTGCCACACTTTCATTCTCTGTCACATCTAACAATGGTACCACTATCTCCCAGATCAACACACCAAACTTCTAGGGGTTATCATAGACAATAATCTCAAATTTGACCTACAGGTCAACAAAACCATACAGACCATCAATAAGAAGCTTGGCTCACTGTATAGAAACAAGACATTTTTAACCCCCCTGGCTAGGACTGCAATTGCCTGGTCACACCTACTCTCTACTCTTTTATATGCCTTGCCTGTACTCTCAAACCTCAACAAATCCGAACTAGGTAAGCTGTTCCATAGCTACAACATTATTGCCAGATTCGCCACTGGCCCCACCTATAGAACTCACCACTGCCAGAACCTGAAACAACTAGAGTAGCTAGAACTTCCCAGCTTAATTCAATTCAATCAGCTCTTAATAGCGCACAAAATTCTGTACCACCCTGAGGATACCCCCTCACTTATAAATATTATTAAGCCATATAGCAACCTGGATCTCTACAGTCAGCCAACAAACTACTGGTCCAAAACCACAAAGCTAATAACTCTGCTGGTGAATCCCTGTTTGCCAACTATGTTGGCAAAACCTGTAATTCATTGACAAACTATATAACCCTACAATCGTCCAAAAGTCTCTTAAAAAAAAAACTCAAACAGTATCTCAAAGAGAAATGGCTTTGCCATGTACCAACCCTGATTAAGTTATAAACTGAAAGCATAATCTGTAAATATCATAACATGCAACTACATCACCAAGCTCTGTATCCAATCTGATGTCTCTTGCTTTTAATTGTGTCTGTCCATGAAAATTGTGAGTCCCCTACTAAGGAACACTACTAAACCATTGTACATAATCACTTTGTTTTATATTTTCTAATGTTATCTAACGTCTTGTGTAATCTATGTAAGTTTGTCTATTTGGAGCTTTTTTTCCTGGGCCTCATCAGAAAATGGACATGTATCCAGTCAGACTATCCCGATAAACAAATGTAACATAACTAACTAAATAAATAAATAAATAATAAAATAAGTAAATAAATAAACACCTGAAGCTTATAGAAAAAAGTTTTGTGAGCACAGATGCAAGGCAGATGAAAGTGTGTGCGAATATATTGCTGAGTTAAAAACTTATTTTCATAGGAGGATGAGTGGGTGTCAGGTCATCACTTTTGAAGTCCTGACAGACTTTTAGGTGAGGGAACAAGCCCTTAGCACTTTGCCTGAGGACATGAGAATCTGGTTAGCAAATAGGCAATGCAATACTGCAGATGAGTTGGGGAAGAAGGGTGACCTATACCTAGCAAGCAGGGCATCACTGAACAGGAAAGGGATACCCAGTGCTGTTCACGTATCTAAGGGAACCCATGGTGGGCAGCCTAAACCACCCCAACATAGTCCACCAATAGGTGGAGAAACCACTAGTCCAGGTACACATCCAGGACCACTGGTTAAATGTTTTAAATGCAACCAGTGGAGCCATGTAGCATATAGATGTCCATAGAGTCAAGGTGGGGAACAAAAGATGGGAGAGTCAGTAAGTGGGAATGACAGAATTTCAGCAGTAAGTTGTCTGGAGAAAACAAGTGTACCAAACTACCAAAAGAGGTTATATCTTATCTTAGTAAATGGGAAATAGACCACTGCTAAGAGAGAGATACAGCATTTGGCCTAACAATTGTGAAGCCTGCAATTGTTAAAGAGGAGCACTACTTGCTTGGACAGTCTACTCCAGTCAGAGCCTTAGGAGGGACCCCATTCCAAATACCTTTGGCTAGGGTTCACCTTGACTGGGAGGGTGGAAAAGTAAGCAAGCAAGAAGGTATGTTTGAGGATATCCTTACAGATGTCCTGAAAGGGGATAATTTTGATAATGCAGTACTTGTGTGCATGCAGTTACATGCAGTCAGGCTTGGAGACAAGTATGTGGGTCTGAAAGCCTGGGACAGACCCAGACAGACCGCTCACTTGAAGCTAGGACTGGTGAGGTGGCTACTTCAAGGAGGGAGCTACCCTGTAGCAGTGAGACTGAAGGTGAGCCACAGCTGCCTGTGGGTACTGATGTTCCCTTGGACAGAGTGACTGAAAGTGCAGAGGTGAATAGTAGTACCCAGGGTGGCAGTAAGGTACTGCTGTCAGAGGATACCATACTTCCTTTGGAAGGGGAGCTAGGAAGGGTTACCAAGAGAGAGGTGAGACAGGCTCAGCTGTCAGACCCTACATTACAAGGCCTGAGTGAGTTAACCAGTGAGGCACCTGATTGTCAAGGAAAAGGGGAATCTGTATACTGGGACAAAGGGTTACTGTATAGAGAGTGGACCCCTGAGGGAGGGCTAGAGGGTGAGAGAATACAGCAGGTGGTAGTGCCCAGACCCTACCATCTGGCAATTCTAGCCATAGCCTATGACATTCCCTTTGCAGGTCATATGGGCATAAAGCATACAAAGAGATGTATTATGCAGAACTTTTATTGGCCTGGGATTTCCAGAGATGTAACAGGGTACTGCAGGACCTGTGAGCAGTGCCAAAAAGGCAAGGCCGTGGACAAGGTCAAATCTCCTTTGATGCCTTTGCCTGTGACTGAGGAGCCATTTCAGAGGGTAGTTATGGATATTGTGGGGCCTCTGAGCACCCCAAGTTCCACAGGGAAGAAATATATCCTAGTAGTAGATTACACTACCAGATATCCTGAGGCACTAGCATTGTCCTCCATTGAGGCAGAAAAGGTGGCAAATGCTTTGTTAGAGATTTTCAGCAGGGTAGGTTTCCCAAAATAAATACTGACTGACAGAGGTGCCAGTTTCATGTCAGACCTGCTGGTTTGTCTGTGGAAGCACTGTGGGCTGAATCACCTAAAGACCACCCCCTACCATCCCCAGATTAATGGTGTAGTGGAGAGGTTAAACTCTACACTAAAGACCATGCTATGGGCATTTGCAGACCAGTTAAAGAGAGAGTGGGACAAATATTTGCCCCATCTTTTGTTTGCTTACAGAGAGGTGCCCCAGGAATCCACAGGTGTTTCACCCTTTGAGTTGTTATATGGGCATAGGGTGTGGGGACCTCTAGATATGATGCGAGATGAGTGGGTGGGTGACTGTGAATCCCACAAGGAGTCTATTGTGGCATATGTCCTAAAGCTCAGGACAAGGCTCTGGGAACTCACGGGCTTGGTCCAGGAGAACCTGGCAGAAGCCCAACAGCAGAAAAACGTCTGGTATGACAGGAATGCTCAAACTAGAGAGAATCCTGTGGGGCAGCAGGTTATTGTTCTCATTCATGTCAGGCACAACAAGCTACAGGCAGCTTGGGAGGGACCCTTCAAAGTGGTAAGGCAGGTCAGTAATGTTAACTACATGGTAGAACTGCTAGGTAGGAGGCAGAGGTACATATTGTCCCATGTTAACATGATGAAACCTTACCATGATAGAGAGGCCCTTGTGCTGAGTATTTGCAGTGGGTGGCAGGTGTAGTCTGAGGGGGACCTGGTGACTGATCTCCTCACTGAGGCTCAGACTGACACCTCAGTGGATGGGGAAGCAATGTTATAGCAGCTATCCCCTACCCAGGGTAAATAAATCCAGTGTTACAGGAATCTAGGGGCAAGTTCACTGGGAAACCAGGGTGCAACCACCTGGTGCAGCACCGTGTGGATACAGGACCCCTAAGGCCTATTAAGCAGGCCCCTTGTGCAGTGCCTGATAGAGTCAAGCAGACTCTGAGGGAAGAGGTAGAGGAAATGTTGGAAGTAGGGGTAATCCAGGAGTCCAGCAGTCTCTGGGCCTCCCCAGTGGTGCTGGTACCAAAGAAGGATGTCAGCACCTGGTTCTGTGTGGACTACAGGAAATTAAATAGTCACACAGAGTCAGATGCTTGCCTCATGCCCCGGACAGATGAAGACCTAGAGCAGCTGGGTGGGGCTAAGTATATTACCACTATTAATCTTACCAAGGGCTACTGGCAGGTGCCCCTGACTCCCAACACTAGAGAAAGGTCAGCCTTTGTGATTCCTTTCAGCTTGTATGAGTTCACAAAGATGCCCTTTGGGATGAAAAATGCCCCAGCGACTTTCCAGAGGCTGGTAGATCATATCCTAGCAGGAGCAGGATATTTCACCCTTGCTTACCTGGATAATATTGCCATCTACAGCCATTCCTGGCAAGAGCACCTTCAGCATGTCAGGGAGGTGCTGGGCAGATTACAGAAGGCAGGGTTGACCATTAAGCCCAGTAAATGTCAGGTGGGTATGGCAGAGGTCTCCTAACTGGGACATAGAGTGGGTAGTGGTAAGATCAGGACAGAACCTGCCAAAGTGGAAGCCATCCAAGCATGGCCTGCCCCTGTTACAAAAAGGCAGGTAAGGGTATTATTAGGGACAGAAGGGTACTACAGAAAGTTTGTCCTCAATTATAGTACCATAGCTCCTCCCCTCACAGACCTGACAAAGAAAAACAAGCCAGATAAGGTAGTGTGGAACACAGCATGTGAGAAGGCATTACAGAAGCTTAAAGGAGCTTTGGGAGGACCCCCTGTGTTAGCCAGTCCAGATTACAACAAATAATTTGTTGTGCAGGTGGATGCTTCAAACCATGGGGTGGGGGTTGTCTCAGCCAGATTTCCTCAGAGGGGGAAGACCACCCAGTAGTATATCTCAGTCATAGGCTCCAACCCAGGGAAGATTGCTATGCAGCTGTAGAAAAGGAATGTCTAGCCATATTGTGGGCACTGCAGAAACTTCAGTCTCATCTGTATGGAAGGAAATTCACTGTAGTTACAGACCACAATCCCTTAACATGATTATATCAAGCCAGCCACCAAAATGCCAAGTTACTGAGGTGGAGGTGTTGTAGGCATATGATATGACAGCGCAGCACAGCAGTGGGGTTAGCAATGCAACACAGATGGGCTGTCAAGACAGGGAATGGGATGATGTATTCCCAGATAGTCAACCCTCTCAAGCAACATTTCTCAAGGGTCACTTGAAAAAATAGCTTGAGTCTTCAAGGTATGGGGGGGGGGGCAGTGTGACAAAAAGAGGTACTGCCAGCACAGCTAGCAGGAATTTTGTAAATAATCATATTTAATATGTGAATATCAACATGATTCATATGCTTGTGTTACAAATGTATTATAACTGTATGTTATGTGTATATCAAACTGCTGGTGCAGAGGTGTGTGTTGAAAGAGTTTGTAAAGTACTGATCTTAAAGTTGTATCCACAGTGTACCCTACTGGAAAAGAACAGAAATGTATATATACTATTGTAACTGTATAAATGTATATATTTTAATAGTGGAAACTGGAACATAGAAGACGAACTTGCAAAACTTTAGGAAAATAGTTGAAATTAAGTTATTTTATAACTGCACCATAAAAGATGGTTTCAATGCAACAAGGAGGCAGAATGTCTAAAACTAGGCAGCCTTCTGCATTGTCTTGTAAGTGTTTTATTGTTTTATGTCTTCCAGCAGTGGCAAAGATCTGAGGGCTATGTATTTTTCACAGGTAGATGCTAAAGGCTGTCAGTTTCTAGCAATGGGGGTTTAGCTTGGAAACTAATGTCAGATGACAAGAAGTAATGTCATCCTGTAAGCTAACCTAGCAGTACTATTTGAGATATTAATTTAAGAATTCTCTGAGAGAGACAGTGCATTCTGAATTTTGTCTTTGACCTGACAAGAAGACCCATTCACCACACTTGTCTTGCTCTGCAAGTAAGTTAACTAGGGTACAATAATTTATTTTAGATATAGTCAGAAATATAGCTGAGCTTAATTTAGATGTTTTCATTATTTATTTGAGACTGTCCTGCAATGTTGTTTTAAATATTTCCTGTAATTTTGAACTCTGATGTAACTGTGATTGTTTACTGTGTAGTTTCCTGTTCTTTTATTATTTATTATTAAAAAATTTAAACATTTCATTGTGGCTGATATTTATGAGACATATTTAAGTTCTGAAAGTACTTACATACTTATTTGGTGACACTGTGGGTCACTCCTAATAGCCTTGCTCTTGGTCAGACTACCATTTGTATTGATAGTAACATTACACAGTAAGATTGGATTTCCTTTATTAAGGGCCTTAGAGTAGCTGATAAGAAGTGGCTGGTGGCAGTCAAAACTACCTTATAGTCTGGGCAGAAGGGGGCACAGCTAGTGAACCTGTTCCAGCCTTTCCCAGGTGTGTGTGTGTGTGTGTGTGTGTGTGTGTGTGTGTGTGTGTATGTGTGTGTATGTGTGTGTGTGTGTGTGTGTAAATCAAATCTCAAAGAGTGTGTGTTTGTCAGCTACTTGGGCAGGGACACAAAGCACTGGTTGGACAGAGAGGGTGCTGGAGATCTTGGCTACGCCACTCAGCTGAGATCTCAACTCTATAGCTGTGCCAGTGTGGAGTCTTACTGGGGATCTGGAAAAAGAGGGAGAAACCAGCCCCAGACTGACTGTGGCCTCTGTGTGCTCTTAAGGGAAATTGCACTTTACTGTGTGTGTACTTGTCATCCTCCCAATGTGTACATCCCCCACTGTTGCCAGTGGTGAGGACTGAGGCAACTCGATTACTAGGCCAGTGGTGGGGCATGGCCAGGTTGACTGAAGAACTTAGGTTCTCCTGATTACATAAGAGAAGAGAAGAAGAAATGGAAAAAATATAATTTGGAGACATACTCTGTCACAATACTGATATAATACCAGCTTTAGATTTCTAGCAGCCTCCAGCAGGAAATGACATCAATGGAACCAGCAATCTACCAGCAGGACTAACAGAGTTAATTCCTACTGTTATGTGATGGGGAAGGAGCATGCGCCCTGACTGCTTATGACTTGGGTCCATTTAGCAGTCTTTTGAGTGGAGAAACTGCAGGGAAAAGGGGTCATTACAGACTGTGACAGCATTCTTAGCTGATGCTTGAGGGGGATGTACCATGCAAATAAATAAGAGCTGATGTCATATAGTAGCTGGTGTACGGGCATGTGTGATTGCAAGACACCAGAGGCTATTTCTATGTTTGGGAGAGGGAATAAATTTAAACCACGGGGACAGAAGGGTATTCAGGGTTGAGATCAGATTAAGTTAAATAAGAAAAAGATAATTGATTCATAAGCCCCAACTGAATTAATACACACGGGGACGTGATAGCATAAATAAAGTCAAATCACCCTTGGCAAGCTTTATTAGAACAGAGTCTAATCAGGTCTGTCAGAGGCAAAAGTGCCCAGCATGACTGACCTAGAATTAGAAAGAATCCAAGCAAAGCTAAGAAAATCTGAGGGCTGTCTGCAAAATTAAAATTTTGGCCCACAGAACTGATGGAGGCTGAGGTTAAATAGGTCTGAAAGTCTCTGGCAGGATTATTAAATAATGGGATAATGATTCTCCAGCAGACCTTACAATATTTGGAAACTGCAACACAATTATGAATCAAGGACCACTAGCAGGGAAAACATTAGCCAAAGGGTCCCCAACAAGAATGACAGATTTATGTACTTCCAAGAGAATACTGGAAGAATATCCCTTGGGACATTAGAGTAGGAATATTCCTCAAACAATTTATACAACTGATGAAAAAAACACCAACAAATCCTTTCAGTGCCATTGTTTTGACAACCATATCTAAATTTAGCATCCATTATCCTTGTACTAAAAAACATTCCTGAAGTTTCTACTGCATTTTGCTTTAGAGAACTTCTAATCAACATGTATGCATTCTGGAACTTCTAGCCACCTTACCTCACTTTCTCTCATACCCCATATGCCTCAGAACTACTGAGTTTTATACCATACTCTACCCCTTCTCTCTTCACTCCCTTCAGATAGAACTTATCTCATGCCCCCGCTACCAAAAACACTATTTCACTTTCTTCTATAGCCTACCTTCTCTCACCTTTTAATATTTTTCTCTTCTCTATATAACTCTACTAATACTGTATACATGATCCCTGGGATTTTATTACTGTATACACAATCCCTGGGATTTAATAACACAGAGTTTATGTGTTTGCACATGAGCAGCAGCATTTAATGAATATTCATACCAAGACTCACCTTCAAATGTAAGCAAGCAGGGTTATGAGGTGGCCAGGAAACCATGTAAAGCAACACAAACAGTGAACTTAGTTACACCATAGTAAACTAAGTTAGTAGAATTGTGTGGAATGCCACACAGCCCACCAGTGTTTTTCATATATTAATGTATTATGTTGCGGGGACAGGACAGGACAGTGTATGTGTACACTCCAACATACTGGGCTAGCAGGGTTGCGTGGAATGCCACATGGACCACCAGAGTTTTTCATATATTAATGTATTATGTTGTGGAGACAGGAAAGGACAGTGTATGTGTACACTCCAGCATACTGAGCTAGCGGGATAGCATGGAATGCCACATGGACCCCCAGGGTTTTTCATATATTAATGTATTATATTGCAGGGGCAGGAAAGGACAGTGCATGTGTACACTCCAGCATACTGGGCTAGCAGGATTGCATGGAATGCCACACAGACCCCCAGAGTTTTTCATATATTAATGTAATATGCTGCAGAGATAGGACAAGACAGTGTATGTGCACTCTCCAGCATACTGGGATAGTAGGATTGCATGGAATGTCACATGGATGACCAGGGTTTTTCATATATTAATGTACATGTTGCAGGCAGAGGACAGGATGGTGTATATAATGCTGAATATTGTGGAATCCCATTCCAGGCAGTCTGTACAAGTTGTGTCAATGATCTGTAAGGGTACATGGACTGCCATTATATAGGTTCATAGGTAGGTACTAGACTATCGACCCTAGGGCCTATAGAAGCCCAGCCAAAAAGGTATCCTGGCTTTTGCCACCCAAGAAAATTATTTTCCTGTGCCACTGTCAAGCAGAGCCACAGAAGTGATCCCCGGGGTGAATTTCCTATTTCCCGTCCAAGCATCAAGATTTTTTTTGAAGAGTGCTAATGAGGAGCTTTGTTTGATATAGATAGGTAGTTTATTCCAGAGTATGGGAAGTCTCTGGGGCAGGAATCTATCCCTCCGGCATGTTCTGTTTATTGTGGTGACAAGGTTTAGGTCCCTAGAGCATGTAGCTCGGAGGGATTGGAATTTCTTTAAGTGGAGCATGTGCAACAGCTCTGGGTTTGACATAGCTTTGTATGTTAGGCAGAGATCATCTCTGAGTAGCCGATATGCGACGGAGTAAAGCTGGAGTTTTTTGAGACAGTCTGCGTAGGGCATCTGTTTGAGGCCAGTAATCCTCTTTGAGAGATATTTCTGAGGCCTTTTCAGTTGTTGTAGATGTCTTGTGAGGTACATACCAAAAGGGGCGTTGTACTCTATAATGGGTCTAATGAGTGATGAGTAGAGGGGAACAATGACCTCTTTTTTTTCTGGATGAGAAACCTTTTGTGATGAGGTGTGACACGTACAAGGATTTCCTGACTACTGTGGTGATGTGATTATCAAAGGAGAGACTACTGTCCACCTGTGTCCCAAGGTCTCTTATAACACTTTCTGTGTTAAGCATATTACCACCTATGTTGTAGTTCATGGGTACAGAGTTTTTATCAAAGGGAATGACAATGCACTTTTTGACATTGAGCTTGAGGTCATGGCTTTGACACCAGGCATCTGTCTGAGTGAGGCCCTTTCGTAGGATGTCTACATTGTTAGGAGTTTCAATTATGGCTCCTAGTTTGCAGTCATCTGCGAACTTCATTAGCCAAAGACCTTCTGTATTAGCCTGTACTTCAGAGAAGTAGATACCAAACAGGAGAGGACCCCATGACTGAACCCTGTGGTACTCCACTTGTCACTGGTCTGACGTTGGATTTGGAGTCTGCTACTTTCACAGTGTGGGTTCTGTCAGTGAGCCAGTTGGCAGCCCATCTTGTGACATAGGGATTTATACCTAGTTTAGTGAGTTTATCTATAATTCCAGAGTGGGGGATGGTGCCAAAAGCCTTGGCAAGATCTAGATAGACTGTGTGAACCACCTTACCCTCGTCTACGGCTTTGGTGACTGCTTCAAAGAAGTCTATCAGGTTTAGAAGACAGGATCTGCTTTTTACAAACCAGAACTGGGTGGGGTCCAGAGTCTGGAGATTACCAATGTCTTTATTTATAAGTTCCATGATGATACGTTCCATGGCCTTGCAGTCCAGGCTCATCAGGCTAATTGGCGGTAGTTCCCGGGGTCCTTGGTGGCTCCCCCCTTGTGGAGTGGGATAACCATCGCTGTGCACCATTCAGCGGGCACAAAGCCTGATGTGAGGCTATGATTTAACATGGTACTTAGGTGGGGTGCCAGTACGTTCTGTAGTTCATGTAGAACGCAGCCTGGGATGTTGTCTGGTCCCATGGATGCTGTGTTCTTGGCTTTGGAGAGTGTGTTTTTTTACCTGTAAAGCCATGATTACAGGAACTTTGCATTCTTCCAGTTAGAAATGGGCCCTTTAGGGGGTGAGAGGGGGGTAAAGTTAGCAATGAACCTATCTGCCAGGATGTTGGCAATATCAGTTGGGTCTGTATATTTAGTGTCATTGTGCTGTAAGTCAGAGCAGATCTGAGTGCTGCCATTGAGATTCTTGACATAGCTATAGAATACTTTGTGGTTGTCTTTAGAATCAGTGGTGATTTTGTTTTTGTAACTAGCTTTGGAAGATTTTATCAGGGATCGCAGCTTCTTACTGAGGCTGACCAGGGAGCTCCTCCACTCATGGGATTTTACTCACTTTTGCAACAGTTTCTTCCTTCTGTTGTACAGTTTGTTTATGGCAGGGGACCACCAGATTGGCTTCCTTTTTTTGGAGGATAGCATCTTGGGTCTGTTTGGGATAGCACGATCCATGCACTTGTATAAGTGCTTATAAAGTGCAATTGTGTAGGATTCAGTAGTCGTAACTGTATTGTCCATCTGCATGGGTGTTATGAAGTTCACCACTTCTGTCTTAAGAAGAGAATTTTTTCACTGTGGTTTTCTTAATGGGGGGTGGGGGCAGGATGTGGATATCTAGGGTGATTAGCTTATGGTCAGATCAGACCAATTAGGCATTGACTTCAGGTGTGGAACTCTGGTCACTCATGTTGGTAATGACTAGATCTAGGATATTGTTGCCCCTGGTGGGGGTGTGGATAAGTTGATCCAGGGCATTGGAGTTTATGAATTCCAGAATGCGTTGAGCGAAGAGTTGGTACATGAGTAATTTTCCCAGTTAATGGTGGGGTAGTTGAAATCACCCATTATCAGGGTGTTTGGTTGAACCCTAATATTTTCCAGTACATCAAGAAAAGAGAAGTGGGAAACCTGGGGCATGGTGGAGGATCTGTAGCAAGCTACAATTTGGATTGCAGTTTTGCCCAGAGTTAGTTGCACTTGGATAACCTTGGATGCATTATGCTGAGCAACTAGCCTGGAGGTGTGGATATCCTTAATGAATATGGACACACCTCCGCCTTTGGTGTTCCGTTCCAGGTCCATTTATAAGAAATAGTCATGGCAAGTATGCTTATTGAATAGGGACATACAGATGAAGTTTAAGAATGAACACCTGGAAGGAGGACAGGTAAAACATTGTAAAGTACCACACATGAGGAAATGTAAAAGGAAGATATTTGCAGCAGGAACACTAATCACATCTCCACATGGCACAGTATGGACTGCACAGTGATAAATGTATATGATGTGACTGTCACACAAGATGACATAACAGTGGAGGATGTCTGTGTGATATAAGCATCCAGACATGAACAACAGAGAGAACTTGTACCGTAGATGTTAAATACAATTGGGGTTGGGTGTATATTATGAAGCTGTGCAAAATGATTTGCCTTAGTATGCCTATATTGTCAGCAGAGGCTTCCAGAAAGTAGGACACAGATACAGGCTCATGGCCAACAGTAAAACCATCACTCACAATCATGGACAACAATGGAATAATACCACCAGTAATACCCATGTCTTTTGACACAACATATGTGTCTCTCTGAGTGAGCATGGATGGTTCTGCACCAACACACTTGTACAACTATTAGGACATGTCACCAATCTGTGGGTATAATCAAGCACGCTCTCTTGACACTAACATATGCAGTAGGTCTGAGGAGACATACTTGACATTATGATCACTACAGGCTAGTTGACTTGTATGCATGGCAGAGATATATTTGGTACAATCAACACTGTCAGAAACATAAAACATGTCATTGATGTTGTTAATCAGCTATGTATGTCATGAATGTAGCATCAAAACAGATATCATACATACATGTGGTATTACAGTTTGATGGGGGTTCCATGCCATCAGACAGTAATGTTTATGCAACAAAATTAATAACTAGGTATGCACAAATAGATGTGTGACAGCTCACAGTGACAAAGTTGGAACACTTCAGTTATACATCTTTGGAAGATGTGTATGGAGGGACATGAGGAAGGGTGCATTGTAATTAGATATTGGTATGGTGAAGGCTGTGAACTATGAAGGTATTATGGCTTGTCATGTGGATGTCCTGCACATACTCAGTAGTTGTGTTACATATAAGGGAGTACTCACCACAGTGGACACATGCTGGTGGACATTCCACATACCACATATCCCAGGCCACAGGCTACATAGCAACTGGTCTGCTAATAGGATGTGATGTCTACATGATCCTTGGTTTGTGCATTTGTTTGCATAATGAAACAAATCCCCACATGCTTTTTTGTTCATCTCATGTGTTTTCATAGCTGTGGCAGCAGTCTTTGATTTGTGTTGATACTGTCTGTATTATATCAATGTCACAGCTAGAGTCAATGATTGACCACAGTCTGTAGTCCTCCAGAAAGCTGTTGGGACACATGATTTGTATGTCATTCTTGATGTCTGTGATTTCAGTCGTGGACAGGAAAGGGAGTAGCAGACAGCCCTGATGTACACACTTGATCACCAGAAACAAGATATAGGACACTTCACACATTTCTACATATTTAGATGCCATGTATGTGATCCACTGTTCTACCACTTGGTGGTATAGGTGGACTCCTGTCGACTGCCTTGGCCTTTTCAAGTTCCACAGGATGATGCTCTTTGAGGACATCTAACAGATGTAACAGACATAGATGTAGCATCAAAAACTCACACATCTGTTGCACACAGTTGGGATATTACAAGTGTCCATTTAGAGAAGGTCCATGATACCATGTTGATCTACTTCACAGATCAGGAGAGTCAGGATGTGTCTATACATGCATGCATCAGGTGCTGTCCCCAGCCCACTCAGATGGATGCATGTTAATGTACACCCTTCTACAGGAACACAGTCCATCTGCAGGGTGTGTTGAAGTGTGTATCACATGATATCTGGTAGGCGTAGGTTCTGAGTCATGCTATAGGTGATCTATGATGTTGTCACAGCCCATTGTTTCTGTGTGATAGGCCTGAATGATGGTAACACAGTGCATACTGCCTACCTTGATCAGTCCTAGGGTTTGGATACAATCCCGTACTCAGATGTCATTGACAAACTCTACCATCTAGGGTTTAACATTTATGTCACTAGATCATAGGATCATAGAATCATAGGAAGTTCTAGGGAATTGGCCCTGAGGCCCTTACAAGCCTAGCCAAGAATTTAGCCCATGTTCCAAAAAGTCAGCCCCCGATACCCCTGTCCAGTAGGGATACAGGTGTAATCCCAGGGGTGTATTTTCTGTTCCCCATCCAGTTATTCAGGTTGCACTTAAAAAGGGTTAATGAGGTACTCTGCTTGAAGTGGAGAGGGAGTCTATTCCAAAGAAAAGGGAGTCTCTGGGACACAAATCTGTCCTGCCAAGTCCTATTAATGTCAAAGACCAAGTTTAGGTCATGTGTGCAGGTTACCTGAGTGGAGCTTGACTTGCGGATATGCAGCAGTCTCATCAAGGCAGGGTCTGAGATTGCTTTGCATGCCAGAAAAAGGTCACCTCTGAGTGGAGCTTGACTTGTGGATATGCTTCAAGGTTAACCAATGTCTTCAGCGACAGACCACATACTGTGAAAGTTGATGAATCAAACTCTACCATTGCAGCTGTCACCATTTATGTACCCTAAGGATCTGTACTGGGCCCTATACTATTTGGAATATATTTCTCAACAATCCAGGCTACAAAATACGACCTGTAGCTTTCCAAGTTTTCTGATTCAGTCATATTGGTTACAGTAATTGAGTCCACCAATTATGTGACTATAGTACAAGACGAGCTAACACACACAAATGATTGGTACCAAAGACACAGTCTACTAATAAATACAGAATGTGTCAGGATTTGTGCCTTATGCAAAGCAGAATTTCCTGGAAAATACACCACTGACAACACTCCCCTATGCTGAAACCAGTGGTGCAAAACTTGGGAATGCACGTAGATAGCAATCAGAATTTAGACCAAGTGTCTACAGTGTTATAGAAAGGCTACATTGTGCACCTCAGAGATCAGGCCATTGCATCCAGATCCGAGGAGGATATAACAGCACTGTGCTCAAATCTCATCTGAACATTAATACAGTATAATGCTTCCTTTTGCATGTACCTCACGAGACACGTGCAACAGCTGGACAGACCATGGGGTTTTCACACAAAGAAAATACAGGTCCTCCAAATCATGTCACGATGTACATGGATATACTGAAAGCCCTGTTCCTGAAATCTGTATTGGTAAGGATGAGGTGATTTGTGCCTGGACTACAGGACATCTCTGACCTTGCCCTGATGTGTATACTGCACATTTGCAAATCAGCAGAATCTGTTGAGACAAAGATGGTAAAAACAATGTCTCACATGTTGTAAAAGGCTCTGTCTCTACTGTCAAGAAAGTGCACAAACACACACACACACACACACACACACACACACACACACACACACACACACACACACACACACACACACAAAACCCACCCACCCAGTTGACTGCAGTGAGAATAGAACCCCTCCCTATCTAAGTACAGATACTACAGAACACAGTACTTAACAGAAGCACCACGGCACAAGTCCAACTTTTAGCATCTCAGACAACACTTTATAGCTGATGACATCAGCAGTGCCTGTTGAGGAGAATATATCAGTGTCCCACATGCTGTCTGTGATGTCAAGCAACAGCTCACACTCTCTCTCTCACACACACACACACACACACACACACACACACACACACACACACACACACACACACACACACACACACACACACACACACACACACACACACACACACACACACACACACGCACACACACACACACACACACAGTTGCCTGCAGTGAGAATAGAAAAACTTCCTATCTAAGGTATATGGACTACAGAACATAGTACTTTATGCAAGCACAATAGCTCAAGTCCAGCTTGGAGTTTCTCAGACAACACTTTATAGCTGATGACATCAGCAGTGTCTGTTGAGGAGAATACAACAGTGTCCCACATGCTGGTGTGAAATGCTCTATGTAATGTCAAGCAACAGCTCACACACACACACACACACACACACACACACACACACACACACACACACACACACACACACACACACACACACACACACATTGACTGCAGTGAGAATAGAACCCATATTTATCTAAGTACACAGAATACAGAACACAGTACTTTACGCAAACACCACAGCAAAAGTCTGACTTTTACATGGCTGCCGGTCACCTTATATTGGATGACATCAGCAGTGCATGTTGGAGAGAAGAAGTAGGGACATCTGCATGAAATGGATCTGTAACCATGTGCAAGTATCAAAATACTGTGAATTCATGCGATTGGAGCGGTAACTGCAGGATACACACTTCTGCTTTTTTTGGCTAAACACACAAATGCCCAGTTGACTGCAGTGAGAATAGAATGCCTACCTAAGTCCACAGACTGCAGAACACAGTATGGTATACAAGCACCATGGCGCAAGACTGACATTTACAAGACTGCAGATGAAATAATAGTAGATGACAGCAGCAGGCCATGTGGGAGACAAAATGTTAGGAAACCTGAATAGGTTCATAGTGTCATAAGTACATAGGAGGCTAACGTCCCTATGGTGTTTAGAAGCTTAGATGTATAAATACCCAAGTACCTTTACTGAGCATAGTTGGATTGTCATTGTTAGCAGAGTGATTTTGTGGGCAGCACCAACTGGACTTGTCCTTGAGCAACATAGGTGCCACCCCTGATGTGACTTTACAATCACCCAACCAGTAGGCAAGGTTACACTTGAACAGAGCCATTGAGGAGCACTGATTCACATGCAGTGGGAGGCCATTACAGAGGAGTGTAAGTCATTGGGGGATATATCTGTCTCCTCAACATGTTCTGCTTATGTCACAGGCTAGGATCAGAACCCTGGGCAAAGTTATTCTTGTCCCATTTGATTTGCAGATGTGCAGCATTTCAAGTAGGGCAGGGTCTGAGACTGCTCTTTAGGGCAGGCATAGGTCATCTCTCAGTAGGCTGCATTATACTGAGTGCACTGACAGATCTTTCAGTCTTTCCATGTATGTCAGGTTTGGTGGCCCTGGATTTTCCCAGGCACAGCCCTGTGTTTTCCCCATTTGGTGCAGGTGTCTCGTGAGGTACAGACAGAAGGGAGCATTGTACTCAATTACTGGTCTGATAAGGATAGAGTACAGCAGAGGTATGACCATGCTGCTTTTGGATGTGATGCCAATATGTATGATGTGCACAATGCAGAATATGTGTGCCACCACTATGGACACAGTGATGAAAGTGTAGATTGCTATCAACATGTGTTTCCAAGTCTCATAGCACTGTATTTGAGCTTAAAGGGGTGCTATGTATATCATAATTAGCAGAGGTACTTTATTGCCAAAGGGACAATGAGTCATTGCATGCTTTAAGGTTCAGTCCCTGAGTTTGGCACCAATCATTTGTGTGTGGCAGCTCCTTCCATAATATGTTACCATCATTGAGGGACTCTATATTAGTGCATCCAGTTACCAGTTATTTGCATACTTGGTAAACCACAGGCCATCTACCATTGCCTGCACTTCAGGGAAGTAGTTTGCAAACAGTTGAGATGCCAACACAGATCTTTGTAGTATTCTAATAGTAATTGGCTACCGTTGGAGGTGCAGTCCCCAACTTTGAGTATGTGTATTGTCAGTGAGACAGTTGCCTATCCATGTACTACTATATGGCTTAATTCCTACATGGGAGATCTTCACTATGACACATGAATGGGGATAGTTTCAAAGGCCTTGGATAAGCCAACATAGGTGGTATCCTGTTATTCCTCATCCAGTTTTGTGGGGTAAGTATCCAAGAAGTCCACAAGGTTCAAAAAGCAAGATGTACCCTTGAGAAAACAAAATGGGTAGGGTCAAGTGTGTTGAAGGTCATCTATGTCCCTGTGGCTAGGGGACATGCTGATTCCTTCTCTAGCCTTGCAGATAAGTGTTTATAGGCATATGAGTCAATAGTTGTAGTTCTGTATGTTGCCAGATTGATATGCATTGCATAGCACTCAACATTTGATATATTTTGTACTGTGGTTGATATGTGTGGAAAGCAGTATTGAGACAGCAGGGTTGCAGTTCTTGGGGAGGGCGGCAACAGATGGATGTATTGTAAATATGTGACATATTGTTAGATAGGGCACAGTTTGTAATGTTTACACATGTAATTTTATGTCATACACAGGGAATGGACAGTAAACAGCAGTAATACAGCATAATATAAACATTTCCAAAGCGTGGTGAGCAGCGGGTTTGCGTGAAGGTTAGCAAAGAGCATACACATGCAAGATACACGTGTTTGTGCATAGCTAAGCAGTGTACAAATGCGATCTGCATTGCTAAAGCCTCATAGTTAGTACTGAGTATATGAAATGTACCTGCTGCTTAACTGACTCTGTGGCAGCACATGTTAATGCATTGATACATTCTTTTTTGGGGGGGCCCAGATGGTACTGGGCTCAAATACAGGTGTATCTAATACTTTAAAAATACATTACAGAGTGATAATGCAGTGACATGAATTGTCTAATTGAAATGTTTTGCTACATTTTGCTGCCAATCACCATTGCTCCTCATTGGTGCATGACGCGCACCTCCTCACAAACATGAAGCCCAAAAAGTGAAATCATCCATTGCTTTTTATTCTACTTATGTGTGTAATTCTATTTTTGACCAGATTAAAGGTGCTAAAACGGGGTAGATAGGAAAATGGTGAAATGGGGAGCAAGCAGGGGGGAAAACAAAGTCTGACATTCAGTACTGAGACTCTGGAATACACCTGCTACTTAACCTACACTGTAGCAGCATGTGTTAATGCAGTTAATGCAGTGATCATAGGATCATAAGATCATAGGCCTTAGGGCTCTTACAAGCCTAACCAAGAGTTTATCCCCAAAAAGAAACTTCAGTCAGCACCTGTCACCCCTGTCAATGAGGGACACAAGTGGAACCCCTGGGACAAATTTGTGGTTTCCCATCAACTCATCAAGGTTGCACTTGAAGAGGGTCAGCGAGGTGCTCTGTTTGACATGTATGGGAAGTCTATTCCAGAGATGGGGCAGCCTCTGGGAGACAAACCTGTCTCTCCAGCAGGTTTTGTTGATGTCACATATTAGATTCAGGCCTTTTTAGCGGGTAATGCGTGAGGAGTATCTCTCATATGGCAGGGTCTAAGGTTGCCTTGTAGGTGAGACACAGATAACGCCTACATTCCTTTTTGGGGCCAGATGGTACTGGGTTTGAATACAGCTGTTTGTAATACTTTATCTACTTTTGCATTACCATTACTGCTCCACATTACCATTACTGCTCATTGATAATACATTAAAGAAAAGAAATGGGGAAGATAGGACAGTGGTGAAATGGAGAGCAAGCAGGGGGAAGAACAAGGGAAAGCAGGGCAGGAATGTGTAGGAGGGAGGTAGGAAAGAACCATAGCTATCCATTTCTTTAACAATGTGAACATATCTGTCAACTATTATCTGAATTTAGACTGTCACTTCCACAGAGAGGGATGACAACAACAAAATCCTGTTGTATAGTCAACTGGACTGAATCAAGAGTGTGTCAAGAAGACACATGTGCGAGATGGTAATGCTACTCAATGCTAGAAGTCTAAACCTCAAAATGCACTCTCTTGAGGCACTCCTAAAAATGTTGAATATCAATATCTGTGCAGTAATGGAGACCTTGTTCAAGGCTCCAGAGAGCACCCCTGCAATACCAGACTAAAACTCTTACCACACTTTTCAGCCACCAAAACACTAAAGGTGGAGGAGTGTCCATATTCACCAAGGAAATTCACAACACCAGGCTGGTTGCCCAACACAATGCATCTGAAATTCTCTAGGTGCAACTAACACTAGGTAAGACTGCAATCCAAATTGTAGCTTGTTACAGATCCCCCACCATGCCCCAAGATTCTCACTACACCTTTCTAAACATACTGGAAAATATTAAGATACAACCAAACACCCTAATACTGGGTGATTGCAACTACCCTGCCATTAACTGGGAAAACTACTTGTGTACCAACAACTTTGCCCAACGATTCTTGGAATTCATAAATACTAACGCCCTGGATCAACTAATCCTTAGTCCTTCCAGGGGCTCCAGTATCCGAGACCTGGTCATTACCAACATGGGGAATAGATGCTCCACACCTATGGTCATCCCCTCGTTGGTCAGGTCTGACCATAAGCTAATCACCCTTGACATCCACATCCCACCCCCACCCCCCAGTAAGGAATTCTCTGTAAAGAACTTCTCCAAAGCCAACTTCATGCTACTGAAGTCAGAAGTGACAAACTTCATGACACCAATGCAGATGGGAACTGAAAGTTCGACTGCTGAATCCTACACTAAGGCACTCTACAAGCACATCCACTCGTGCATGAATCGTGCCATCCTCAATAGAATCAAAACGCTCTCCTCCAAAAAAAGGAAGCTAATCCCTGGTGGTCCCTTGCCATAAACAAACTTTACAACAAAAGGAAGAAACTGTTGCAGAAAAAGAGGAAAATCCCAGGATGCAAAAAACTCCCTTACCAGCCTCAGTAAGAAGCCGAGATCCCTCATAAAATCCTCCAAAGCTAGTTATAAAAATAAAATTGCCAAAGATTTCAAAGACAACCACAAGGCATTCTATAGCTATGTCAAGAATCTAAATTGCAATGCTCAGATCAGCTCTGAGCTACAACAGAATGGCAATAAATATACTGATCCCAAGGATATTGCCAATATCCTGGCAGATCGATTCAGTGCAAACTTCACCCCCTCACACCCCCTAAAGGGCCCATCTCAATATCGAAAGATTGCCAAATTCTGGTAATAATGACCACACAGGTAAAAAATGCACACTCCATAGCTAAGAATACAGCATCCATGGGGCCAGACGACATTCCAGGCTGTGTAGTATATGAACTACAAAATCAACTGGCACCTCACCTAAGTGTCATGTTTAATCATAGCCTCACCTCAGGCTTCAGGCCCACTGAGTAGCACCCAGCTACAGTTATCCCACTCCACAAGGGGGGATCCACCTTGGATCCCAGTAACTACTGCCGCATCAGTCTGACGAGCCTGATCTGCAAGGCCATGGAACATATTATCATGGAACTTATAAAAAAAGACATTGGCAACTTTCAAACACTGGTCCCCATGCAGTTTGGGTTTGTGAAGCGCCGGTCTTGCCTCCTGAACCTGATTGACTTCTTTGAATCAGTCTCCAGAGCCGTGGACAAGGGTAAGGTGTTCCACACAGCCTATCTGGACCTCGCCAAGGCCTTCGCCACCATCCCCCACTCTGGAATCATAGATAAACCTACTAAGCTGGGCATTAATCCCTATGTCACTCAATGGGTTGCCAACTGGCTTACTGACAGAACCCACACTGTAAAAGTAGCCGACTCCAAATCCAGCTCCAGACAAGTGACGAGTGGATAACCTCAGGGTTCAGTCCTGGGACCGCTCTTGTTTGGCATCTACTTCTCTGAAGTACAGTCCATCACTAAGGGATTCTGGCTAACAAAGTTTGCAGATGACTGCAAACTGGGAGCCATTATTGAATCCCCAAATGATGTGGATATTGTACAAAAGAGCCTTACAGAAACAGATGCTTGGTGCCAGACCCATGGGCTCAAGCTCAATGCCAAGAAATGTATAGTTACCCCCTTTGGAAAAAAACATGTACCTGTGAATTACCACATAGGTGGCAGTACACTAAACACTCAAAGTGTGACACTTAGGGACACAGGTGGACAGTGGTCTCACCTTCGATAAGCACATCGCCACAGCAGTCAGGAAATTCTTCTATGTGGCACACCTCATCACTAAGGGCTTTTCATCCAGAAAAAAGGAGGTCATTGTCCCACTGTACTCATCCCTCATTAGACCCATTATAGAATACAACACCCCATTTGGTATGTACCTCTCAAGACATCTACAACAACTGGAAAGGCAGCAGAAATATCTCACTAAAAGAATCACAGGCCTAAAGCAGATGCCCTATGCTGACCGTCTAAAAAAACTCCACCTATACTCTGTTACATATCGTCTACTCAGAGGCAATCTCTGCTTAACATACAAGGCCATGTCAAACCCAGAGCTGTTGGACATGCTACATTTAAGGAAATCCCAATCCCTTAGCGAGACATGCTCCAGGGATCTAAACCTTGTCATCACAATGAATAAAACATGCTGGAGGGATAGGTTCTTGACTCAGAGACTCCCCAGACTCTGCCCATACATGTCAAGCAGAGTGCCTCTTTGGCCCTCTTCAAAAGGAACCTTGATGATTGGATGGGAGATAGGAAATTCACCCCAGGAATCATGTCAGTCACCCTGCTAGACAGGGGTTGAGGGAAGTAAATACTATGGGAAGAAATAGCTAGGGAATTGTTATGGCTAGGCTTGTATAGGCCCTAGGGTTGATAGCCTAGTACCAACCTATGAACCTATGAACCTATGGAGAGCTATGTATGGGATGAATGTTTTTGTTTTTGTGGGACAGGTGACCTTTTATTTATTTATTTTTTTTGAGAGAGGCATGTCTGGGTGGGGTAAGTTGGGTAGATGAGGAAGCAATTACAGACAGACAAGACAAACAAGACAAGATACAGGAATGGTGATAGACACAAATGTTTGGGGGACAGCATGATTGTGGTGATGGTGGGGACATCCCAAATCTATGGTCGTTAAACTCAGTGACAGTGAGAAATGAGTTCACATCCACTTGACTGTCATCACTGTCACCTCACTCTGCCACTGTCTGGGGGGGCTAATGGCTGCATCTCCTCCTCCTGGTATTATGTAAAATGAGGGAGAGCAGCTTCTCCAGCCATTGTAGGTGTGCACTAACAGTGTGGCACACAACCCTATGCACCATCCCTGGCAATTTATCACAAGTGATAAAATCACTATCCCTGCCACTGCTCTTGGGGGGTACCAGTGGACCAGCCTCTGGGATACAAATACCTGAGAGGGCAGGTAGTGCAGGGGCAGCAGATGCAGTGCTGTCAGGTTGGCTCAC
The DNA here is from genome assembly GCF_019279795.1 of Protopterus annectens. NCBI lineage: Eukaryota > Metazoa > Chordata > Ceratodontiformes > Protopteridae > Protopterus > Protopterus annectens. The sequence goes on along the minus strand of NC_056726.1, from coordinate 818,245,436 downwards.
AGACATGCTGGGCAATGGTTTTGGAGCTGTGGAGAGGGCAGGCAGATCATGTGGGGCAGGCATATCCTGCTGCGCTGTGGAGCATTTAGTGATGTGGTACACATGGATGACATGGACACATTTTGACAACATGTAATAAAAAATAAACCAATAAAAATATAATGAAAAAAATAAGATAATGGTTGGGGTGAAAGAAAAAATATTTATGATTAGTATCTTCATATGTGACATACAATGCATTGATACAATTAATTGCCTTTTTTATGTTAACTTTTACTTTTGAGACTACCATCTCCTAACAGACAACTTTAACTTTTAAGACTACTGGCTTCTAACAGATGCAAACTATACTACAGTTTGCAGCAAGTGCTCCTTGATATGTGCATATATTGCACATATGCATGTTCCAATTATATGGATTACACTTTACAGCAGAGCATTTGTGTCACTGGTTTAGAGGTTTTAATTTAGTTTAAATATAAATTGCTGAAGTAACAACATTGCATAGTTGGGAAGTGTGAAATCTGAGCCCACAACCTCTGACTAAAGTGTAATATTGTACTCTTGGTTTGTGCTTCAGAGTAATACATACATACTTGCTTTTACAGTTGAGATATGCATGCTCAATTTGATACAGCTCTACAAAATACCAAAAAAGCTATATTTAATTTTTAATGCTAGAATAACACTACTATTCTGCTGTATACATACCACATGCTTCCCTCATCCTCATCAATCTAGCCCCGAGGGTTTGGAGATTTACCTCACAATCACGGGCAGCTGTGGAAAAAGCAGAACAGAACAGAATACAATTATGAATACCAGTCTTGTCTATATTCAGCTTTTAAGTCTTACAAGTATACTCTCTTTAGTTGATGCTTACACAGGTGTGGGATGTCCACAATCCTGAATTCTCTGATCCAAAGCTCAAGGGTTTCCCTCTTCTTCCTCTGGAGGTCTGTGTAGTGATGCCTACATAGTTCAACAGTGTGAGGGATACCAGTGGCACTGGTTTCAGCCTGGGCTAAACTATCCCAAGCTTCTGACATATAATCAGAGCCAGAATAGTCCTCTTAGAGCCTGGCACTATGGTTCTTAACTAGGAGTCCAATAAAATTCTTGGACTCTTGGACACCTCATCTCTGTGCCCTAAACTTGACTCCTTCCTCACAAATGCCTGCCATGTCTGCCACTGTTCTAGAGCAATGGAGAATGATGCTTTCCCACCAGTTCTAGTCATCATGTTTACTGGGAGTGTGCACACTGTTTGAAAATTTTGCAGTCCACTTGCCATCATGCAAACACGATGCGCGGCAGTGCACACCTCAGAGCCACTTGTTTGTGCGATGGTAAGCGGAGCACAACAGTAAAAAGCAAAGCAAATTCAAGATTATTGGCTGTGCAGGCAGTTGTGTATGTGTATTAGACAAATGTGAAGGCCATAGCAGTCCAGATAGCAAAAATATACTTACAGGAATATAGTACAGAATATACTCACAGTCATATATTTGAGAATAAATGACATAATACATAAATAAATGAATATATAACTGACACAGTATTAGTGCCATAGCCCTCATACCTACAATTAATATCAGCTACACCATGTCAAGTGTTATAAGTGAGAGTGACTATAATGGGAAGTGGAACAGAAGTAAAAGTGTATGGAATATGCTGTATTTGAACCCAGGTCAATGTGTATGGCAGTCCTACACTTACACTGGTTGCCACAAGAAGGTTGAGAAAATACTTGTCTATGTTGCAGTTCATTGCTATAAACTGCAATGTCACAACAGTAAAACAAAAGTTGCATGCCCTCTACTAGAATCCAGGACCATCTGTACTCTAGACCTACACTTACAACTACTGCAACAGGACTAGTTACATGATATTCCCTATTTTACTAATCATTCTTAAGATCTCACTGTTAATCACTGTGCAACATCACTGATCAGCTCTGCACAATGCCTAATAGTATTACTCAAATGCATCTGTTTTCTGTTTTTGAATGTCTGGGTCCTGTCTGGTCAGTTGCCAGTTTGCGCTAGGGTATGAATCACACAAACAGTGGCCTGTAAAAAAAAGAGAGGTACTTAATAAGATGAAAAGCAATTTATGACATACACACTAGAAAATGTTAGTACACATGAGATATTTCTATGTAGGTCTGGATTACAACTCTTACTCCAGTGCACCTTCAGAGCATAGGATGAATGCCTCATCCTTCTTTGCCACACAAACAGCTTTGCAGCAAAGAACTTAAATCAATATGCATACAAACAGTTACAACAGAGTCTATACTGATATCAAACCATACATGTGTTATTTGTACATGTATTCGTTTGGGATGTAGTACACCTAATGATCACGCAACCTGCCATGATTATTGCTTGCAAATATACAGCTCTGTCTTGCATTTTTGTTTGTTGGCCATTCTTTATTTATCTGAGCAGTAATCTGAGACATGCAGTATGTAAGCTATTCTATATCATTGGCCTTAAAATGTGTAAAGATGTTAAGTGGAATAATATCATATGCAGTTGCCATCAAAAACCTGTGACTTGTGTGCTGCTTACTTACATTTCTAACCTTACATCTAACACTTTGTATATATAACCTGAAACACCCAGTGGAAGTAAGATTGCCTGCAGTGCTGTTGTGTTTTCCTTCTCCCAACCACTAATCATTCACAGTTGCAATCCATTAAAAACAAACACTGAGGGAGTGCCTGCACTATGTTTACATCTCTTACACAGCTCCATTTTTTTGGGGATTCAGCAATTCTAATGAGTTCACATCTCATTTGCATATTCACCATGCTAACAGTTCTGAATCTACACCATTTAAAAAGGCAACCATATATCTAGTCAAACTTATATTGAGGAGATTTGTATATGTTTGGAAGACTTCAAAAACCCTTTTTCTTCAGGATATATCTGTACAGAGGAGTACTGAACTTCAGAAGGTATGCTTCCATTTTGTAAATGACATACTGCATATTATGGACTGCATTTAAGAAAAATCTGAAACAAAGGCTTTTACAGTTTTATCTATCTGCATTAGTTAGAAGTATACTGATGACATAGGCATGTTGGTCAAGCCATTTCAGAGGTATACATGCTTGCCAATACATGAAAATGGAATGCTGTGTGATAAATATGTACAAATGTTTTGGTGACAGGTCCTTTGATAGCACTTTTAGCATTTCAAAGATGGTTTGTTAGCAAAATGGGTAATTTGACTGTTGTTTTGGGTGGGGGAGCAAAGCTGAATTACTGTTATGGCACAAACAAGGATAGACGGTTTTTTTGGGAGGAGCAAATCTGAGTTACTGTTATAGCACAAACAAGGCTGGATTGTTGTTTTGGGGGAGCAAATGTGAGTTACTGCTATAGAAAAAACAAGGATAGACTTGTTTTGGGGAGAAAAGCAGAGTTACTGTTATGGCACAAATAAGGATGGACTGTCGTTTTGGGGAAGCAAAGGTGAATGACTGTTATAGCACAAACAAGGATGGACTGTTGTTTTGGGGGGAAGCAAAGCTGAGTTACTGTTATGGCACAAACAAGGATATGTTGCTCTTGTGCTCTCCTTGTTTTCATTCTGTCTGGTTAGTATTTCACATCTCTAGACTATTTTATGTTTCTGTAGTGGGCAATACAGACTGGCTACCTTTAATTATGTAATACTTATGTGTAATATCCTTCTGCTGTCTTTTAAGACACCTACAAGTATGCCACCCAGGCATGTCCATCCGCGGAGATCCCCCTTCACCAATGCCGAGAATCAAGTGATTGTAGATGGCTTTAGGTGACATGGTGATTTACTGCTAGAAAGTGGATGAGTAGATTTAGCACATTGGATGTGAATATGGCAGCAGATAGTAAATGATGTCAGTGCTGTGTGTAGCCGAGCAGGTACGCCACAGGGCCACTGACATGATCACATCTGCATGGAGGAGAGCAGCTGCAGTGGGCCATGAACCACCATTAACTCCCAGTGAAGTGTTCCTAGCCAATCTCAGAGATCCAGATAGCTTCCAGGAGAGTTCAATAGAGCATGTCCTGGATGTCAGTGCAGCAACTGCCAAGATAGCAAGCACATCCCAGGAACATCTTCCAGGGAGGCTTTGCTACCTGAACAGTTGAATACTGTTGTATAGTAAAACAATTGAAATCAATAAGTTAATTCTGTGTCACATCTCTTTTTTTGGTGGGGATTGAAGATTTCTACAGTTATAAGCTTAGGTTAGAGTTGTCAGCCACATTCTTGTTGAAATTATAGTTACTGGACATGTGAAGACTGGTAGAGAAGGATGAAGGCTGCCAGCCTAGCCAGATAGAATTTTATAGATAATTCTATCATTTGTAAATATGAATGTTGAAACAAGCTTGTCTCTTAAATTAAAGAAATACTGTTACATGTGGAACTGGAAATAAATGTGACAACAGTGCACTCTACTGACCAAAGTAAAGCATGTGGTGATCCTTTGAGGTGGACAGTGGTGCCGGAAAGGCTAGATGAAGGCTTCCTGCCAATTGTTTTAAGGCTAAAGTTAATGACCAGAATTTACATATGGAATGTCCTTTATTGCTCTAAGTGTAAAAGAATGTAAATGCAGTTTCTGTCAGCCTGGGAACACCAGGAATTTGTGAAATGATGTAATGTTTTATCAGAACTGCAGTTTCAATTTAAACAGTGAGAACCAGAGATTATTAAGCATTTTTGTCTGAACATCCAACTCACAGCACTGCCTTATGCTCTATGTAAGTAAGTTATTTTAGAAGTGTGTTTTCTTGTAGAAATAGCTAGGACTATAAAGATTAGACTAAGTGTTTTTCTGTGATGTCAGAACTGTGCTACTGATTTATTTTAAGTATTTCTGTGTGATCTCTGAACTCTATTGACTAGCACTGACTGTATAGTAGAAAGTATTGTCTTGTGGTTTTAATTATATATTATTAAATATTTTAAAACCTTTTAACTGTGGCTGGTTTGTGTAGAGATAAGTTAAGCTCTAGAGTACATTGCATATTTATAGAGTTTACTGTACAAAGCCAGTCTAATAAGCCTTGACTGATTAGTCACACTTACCAATTGGATAATAATATTGATCTGTGGTGGTGGTGCTGCGGTAGCGTTGTCGCCTCACAGTAAGACGCTGTCCAGTTCGATTCTCAGATAGAGCGTCTTCTGCTTGTAGACATGTGTGAATGGACGTACCTTCATTGAAAGTTGTGCGACAGGCCTGGCAAGCCGGTATGTAAAAATCAACTGCCAATCATTAGCGGACAGGAGTTCCACTGTGGCGACCCCTAACCGGGAAAACCAAAAGACACAAACAAACAAAACCAATTGGATAATAATATTGCAAAGTAATAATTGGACACCCTTTTAAGGGCCTTTGAGTAGCTGATATTTATTAGTGGGTGGTGGCAGCTGGTACTACCATATAGTCTGGGAAAAAGGGGCACAGCTGGAGAACCTGTGCCAGCCTTCCACAGAAGTGTCTGTGTGGTTGTTTAAAACTCTTATCTCAAAGTGTGTGTGTGTGTCAGCTACTTGGGCAGGAAGATGAAACACTGGTTGGACAGAGAGGGTGCTGGAGATTTTAGCTTGCCCACTAGGCTGAGATCTGGACCCTAAAGCTGTGCCAGTGGGGAGTCTTATTGGGGACCTGAGAAGCAAGGGAGTGACCAGCCCTGGGCCGATAGTGATCTCTGTGTGCTTTTAAGGGAAATTGCACTTTACTGTGTGTATTTGTTATCCTTTCCTCATATATGAGATGCCCTCTCTGGTGTTAGTGGTGAAGACTGAGGCTCCTTGATTGCTGGGCCAGGGCATAGGCATCACAGGACATATAAAGGGGGCAAATGTATTACCCCCTGTGTAACTGTTAATTGTGATGATGTTGCCCTTACCTCTTGCTTAACATCTTCCAGAACTGTCTGGACTACAGAGGTGTATCTCATATGCAGATGGTAAGGCAAATATTTCTATGTCAGTACTGCTGAGCAATTTAAACAAATATTGTAGTATGTGATGTTGATCTCATGCCTGTTGTGTGTATTGCAGTACTGTCTGTAACAGTGGCAGCACTGTTAGTTTGTTAGCATATATTGCACTATAGTAGTGAAGGTATTGATTTAATCCTGTGTTTCTTTCTTTATATCACAGGTGATCATGCCAGTGGTAGTGTGGTCCCTGTGCCACCAGATGTCAGTGTATTAGCAGACTCTGATGATGCTGATGGCCAAACTGAGGCACAGTCAGGGTGGTGGTGGTGGTGGTGCAGAGGTTGAATCTGACATGGAGGTTGATATAAAGCCATCCCTTGCATTTCCACTGGACACAGCCAGTAAGCCTATGCCTACCCAGTCCAGTGAGCCCACAGATATTAGACAAGTGGAGAGAGAGGAAATTGATCATGGAAGTGTGGCTACTGTGGCTTCACTGCCTGTTGACTCTGGCTGTAGCCAAAGTGTTGGCAAAGTGTCATGCAGGATAATTGATAGCAGTGCTCTGAGGGGGCCTGCTGTCTCTCCTCCACCTGTTGTAGGTGTCTCTCCCCATGCAACTCAATGTATGTTTTGAGCCAGCATGGAGGCACAGGCATGTGCCCATAGGTACTCCAGACAAATGCTCAGGGCTGCGTATGTGGCACAGTCTGACATGTTTGACTGCCTCCACTGTGTTGCAAATTCACTGGTTCAGATGAATGGCATGGAATGAGGGGTGTCTGTGATGGACTGAGGGGTGTCTGTCATGAAACGAGTAGTGTCTGTGATGGAACATTTGTTGGGAGGGGAACAGCATTCTCATAGGTGTAAGTCAGCCACATCATCTGCTGTCAACCAACATGGCCATCCCTGATCATGCTTCCATAGTGGCAGTACTTTCACTGCTCCATAAGTGAGTGTGTTGTCCACACCCAGATGTACCAGGCCATGGAGTCATGGTTCTGGACATCCCCATGAAGGGAGCTCATCCAGCAGGCATTAGACACATTCAGGTAGCAGCACTGCATCTGACCTTGGGTGTGGATATGCCAGTGCAACTCTTATCAAAGCCAGTTCTCATGGTCGGGGATGACAACAATGAACTGCCACCTCTATCATGCACAGCTCACACCTGTCTGACATACCAAGACATGCAGACACTCACAAACCAGTTTCACCTGGAGGACCACTACAGACACACACAACAGTTACTCATTTTGTCTCACTGGACATTTAACGGTTTATCCACATGTCTGCCCTCTTCTCTTTCTTACTCACACACACTCACCGACCTTTTGTGTCAGTCTAGACTTCCTGCTGTTCCCACACAACACCCTGTGCAAGTGATGATAACTGTGCCATATCCCTGTTTTCTATCTTTTGGATTCACGGATACAAAATCTTGTTGTGTCTGATGCTCAGGGTGCATAGCTAACTTAGTGCTTAGTATATCTCCATTTGTTGTGTTGAACTAGTAATTGTACTTTTGACTTATATTGGCCTTGGAAAATGAGATAGTTGATAGCATCACAATTTCCCAGTTTTATAGTGAATGATCTTGTGAGGGTTGTGAAGCAGAAACTGCAATGTGTATCATTGCTTTCTAACTTCTCTCTTTAATTATTTTCCAGTACAAACGTATGGTGCTAAACTGAGAGCATGCAGTGATCATGGGTACTTTTGAGAGGTATGGCTGTGTGAATCTTTGATGCCTGAGGCCTACTTACTTAGTAACAGACACATATAAGTCAAATAATTCTCTGATGTCACATGTTAAGGTAAGTTCTGTACAGATCTCCCACATTTTACTAGCTTACCAGACCAAGTAATGAAATACAAGGATATGCTACAGAGTCATATTATTAAATAATACAATCCAGATTCAGGGCTTACCTTGTAAATATAGCAGTTGATACAGTTTTAGGTCAGGGCTGACTCTGATGCAAGCAGTACACAGCCAGTACATGGGGAGGTAAAGGTTGTGTGAGTTGCCTGGCATCAATGTTACTATATGTATGTGAGTAGGAGAAAGGTTTTAGGCCCCTAGGTAGTGAGTGAGTGAGTATGCTATGCTTCATCTCTTAGCCAATGCAAGGGCATACTGAACATGTCTACATCTGCCTACACTCACAGGAGCTGGTGCTTCCCCCTGTGACTCTTCATCTGGTATGGCTGTGGTGACCTTGGCATTGGTGCTCTAATGTGTGCCCCTTCCCCTTGCTGTCCTGCTGAACTGTTTTCTCAGGATTATGTTGTATAGCATGGCACATATTCTGAATATTTCAGTACATGTCTGTAGATTGTACTGCAGGACTCAGATGCATCAAGGCACCAAAACCATGACTTCAGCAGCCCCAGCACATGCTCTATGATATTTCTTGTTTGAGAGTGTGCCTCATTATTTCATTCTTCTGTGGGTGTGGGTGTGTGCATTTCTGATGAGTGTTCAGGCACAGTTCCAGTGCATAGTCTGCATCCCCCAGTAAATGCCCCTGTGGGATATCCCCCCTAGCAACCATCTGCTACAGTTGGGCGGTGTGCCAGATATGTGAGTTGTGGTAACTGCCAGGGTTGCCAGCACATACTTTCAAGATTATTCCCTTGGTATTACACATGACTTGGCAGATGATAGAGTGGTAGCCCTTTCTGTTAATGTATAGCCTACCCAGTTCCCCCTGGTGGTACCTTAATTTCTACATGTGTGCAATCTATGCCACCCAGTAGTTCAGGATAGTGTGCTGCATGGTAGAACTCTTGCATATTTCTGGCCCTCTCCTCAGAACTACGGGGAAAATATATGTGGTCACTGGCATGTTGGAGCACAGCATTCAGGAATTGGTAGAGGATCCTGGATGTTGATGCCTATGACATCCCCAGCATTTCCCCTGTTGGTCTCTGAAAGGTACCTGTAGCTAAGATTCTAAGGGCTACACATACCTTTGTCTCCAGTGGAATGGGTTCCCCCTGCTTGGCTCTGGCTCTGAGCTGAGGTCGGCAGAGGTCACAGAGTTCCTGTAGTGTGTCCCTGTCCACCCTGTAGTGCTCCACAATTTCCACATCACGTAAGTTGTGAAAAGTTAAATGGGGCCTGAAAACTCTTCTCCTTATCAGCCTAGGCCTATTAAATGCAGCAGCAGCATTGGATTCAGTCTGTAGCACATACAAATGAATTAAAGCAGCAGCCCCTAACATTCTGTCCATGTAGACTCCTTTCCATGTCTGTATTCCAAAAGTTTTGGGATCTGCAGGAAAAACAAGCATGGAGTCTACATGGCTGCTTTATGGCTTGTTGAATATCTAAAGCATGTTGGGTTGATTAATTAGCTTACAATTCAGATGCTTATGCTGTAATTAGCATGCCACAGTGTTTATCTTGTTTGCAAGGTGGTGCACATCTCTACATGGCACTTAATGAATCTAAAACCTTCCCTGGCCATATGCACATTGTGCCATGATGCGCACACAGTGAAAAACAACCATGTAAGCTTTATTGAATCCTCCTGAATGTTTTATCAAATTGTATGAGTAATCATTGCCTATTGTAACTATTTTTATGTGAATGTTATCAATGTTATTTGTCTTTTTATTTAATAATTCCATTTAATTTCATTGCACAATGTTGTCTTTTTATTGCCAATTGGCCCAGGTCTTTTCTGAAAAGGGTCTTAGGTTCAGTGCACTTACTTGGTTAACAAATGTATAAATAAATAAATTAACAGATTAGATATCCCAAGCAGGAAATTACAGGTGGTGCAGTGGTTAGCGTTGCTGCCTCACAGCAAGAGGTTCTCCAGTTCGATCCTCGGCTGGGGTGCCTTCTGTGCAGAGTCTGAATGTCTTCCCTGTGGTCACATGGGTTTCCTCCGGGTGCTCCAGTTTCCTCCCACATCCCAAAGACATGCTGTAGGTGGATTGGACACTCTAAATTGGCCCTAGGTGTGAGTGTGTGCGTTTGTGTGCCCTCTGTGGAAGGTTGGGCACTGGGCTGGCAACTCGACACCATAAAACACCACTGCCAATTTTGAGCAGACAGGTGATCCACTGTGGCAACTCCTAACCAGGAAAAGCTGAAAGAAGGCGAAGAAGAATTGGCTTGAATCAGGAGTATACTAGTTAGGTGACCCTACCATTGGTAAAAGTCACAGTACTGCAGTAGCACTACAGGAAATGAGAGTTAACAGAATTAAAACAGTCAGAGTACACAGGAGACACAATAAAATCAGGAAGTAACCACAGCAAGCCAAGAACCAATGAATGAAGTCACAGTACAATTTCACAGAAAATATGTTTATTCACCACAAACAATTTGTTAAGTGCTTTCGTTCAAGTGTGTACTGAACTTCATCAGAACAATTAAGTCAATCTCAACGTAGTAATTATACAATTTCAAAAAAATCACATGACCAGCAAAGACTGAACACTTAAAGACACATAGATTTCAAATTCTAATTCTAACCCAAGTAACCCCTCCACACACACACACACACATCTGGTTACTTCCTGATTTTATTGTGTCTCCTGTTTGTAAGTTTCTTGGAGGCCATTGCTTGCTTGGGCTAAAGGGAAGTCTCTGTGTTCATCAGTGGCAGTGGTAAACACTGAACAGCCTGCCTGCCCCTGTGGCAGTAGTTACTGCCTAGAAACTGTAGTTTTATTGGCCATTTTGGGTCAATTCCAAACTCCTTGATCCCCCTCTCAAAACCCTCTTTAGCGCGTTTTTACGCATAGCTTAGCATCAGGCAGCGCAACTTAATCAGGTTTAAACTATTCCCGGCTCCACAAAGTCTGCTCTTCACTTTTTCCCTTAGAACTGTTCCAAATCTCAAATTAAGCACTCTTATTTTCCTTCTAAAACCCAGCAGTAGCTAGGATAAGTGTCTTATAAGTAAGCACTAATAAACTAAAGCACTACACCCTCTTATACTCCCTTTAAGTACTTGGCTCCCTATTGGTCTTTTTTGATCAAGTCAAAAAGTAATTCCTTATACTATTCTGGCATGTCCAAAAGTCATTTTCAGGTTTACTCTCCAGTCCAGCTGGTGAATATGGGAATCTTGAGGCAATGTTACAACTGCCTTATGTACACAGACCACCCTCTCCTCTTCCCAACAAGCTCAAATATATGGGAGAGATGCAACTATATAGCCAAACTGGAGGCTGAGCTCTCTCAACATAGTACTGGCACGGTCAGTCTGGAGGAGAAGGTAATCACACACACCACAAATCCAGTCTCACGTAGACCTATCGCAACAGCAAACCAAACACATAAACACACAAAAACATAATCGGAGGCTCTAAATAAAAATCTGCCCAAGCAACAGAGACCTCCAAAGCAGACATCCAAGCAACTGCTACCCCACAACAATACCCACGTATCACATAGTTCACAAAGTCAGTGTGCCACACAGTCACAGCCCTTAAGGCTAAACAACACACCTAATACACTTGTAATAGGTGACTCTATTGTCAGACACACTGATGTCCCTCTCACCAGGCTGAACAAGGTAAAGGTGACTGTAAGCTGCCTGTTGGGTGCCAGGATCCGCCACATAACACAATCACTCAGATCACTCCAAAGCAAGTACAAATATGACTTTGTCATTGTCCATGCTGGTGTGACTGACCTGAGACATACCTCTCTGGATTACATGAAAAGAGACATAGAGGAGCTCTCTGATCATGTGGCCCAGGCCGGTATGACCCTGACCTTGAGTAGCATCTTACCCTCACCAAGAATGATACCACATTATAAAGACAAAATGATCAATTTCAACAATTGGCTAAAGTATTGGTGTCACTCAAAGGGGATCCAGTGTCTGTCAGCCTGGGATTACATGCTTGACAAGCCACGTTGCTTCACTAGGGATGGCTTGCACCTGTCACCCCTGGGTTTTCACTAAATATTTTTTTTTATTATTTCAAATAAGATGTCTTAAACATTACATGAAATAAAGATAAATAACATATTTACAATTCTAAAACATTACTAACTTCAAACCATTATATAACTATTTACATTGGTGTCTATGCAAATAACATTGAAATTCTATATTATATAAAGTTAGAAACATAAGATGATATATCTTCTTCGATATTTTCAAGTATTTCCAGTACTTTCATCCAAGAGTAATAGTAAGAAGTAGATCTTTTAGTTCTGTTCTTCACTGTTAATATTTCCATGTGAGCAACTGTTGTTGTTAAAGTCTCAAATTCCTTGAACGTAGGCGAAGCCTCATTTTTCCAGTGTATAGTTATGATTTTACGTGAAATTGCCAATAGTGACCATAGGATTTTAGTGTCTTTTTTTTGGTACACAGTTTGGAATAGGAGAGTTGAATAAAATTAAAGACTTTGTTAATTGAAAATTATCATTATAAACAGTCTGAAAAAATAATTAATGGATTTCCAGTACATATTGAGACATATACATTCATAAAAAACATGCTGCCAATCTGCTTTTATCTTGGTATGGCATCTCCAACATTGATCTTCAATAGAATACATTTTGGCTAACCTATGTGGTGTATAGAAACTTCTGTGTAGATATCTCCAAGTGAATAATTGCCAGTATTTTGATAATGTAGAAAATTTGGAACATTTTAGAATATTACTTTTTTCTTCTTCAACTGGAGGATGGTTGTTTATTAAAGTATAATAATCCCAGTATGATTTTTCATGATAGTTTTTTGTTTTTAACAATTTTATAGATATTAGACAAATAACCTGTACCCTGATAAGGCTGTTTTGTGATAAGAATAAGGTATTCAATGAGTTTTGGAGCTTCATGTCTAACTGAAGGTTGCATTTGTTCTATTTTATTTATAAGAAAATGCCTTAGATTTTGTAAAAACAGCCAATTGTCTTTATTTATATTATAATTATAAATTATCTGTGCCTTTGTTAGAATTTTCCCTTTCTCTATAAGTTGATGCCAAAAGAGTAATGTTTCTTCTTTAAGTATATTTATTTTAGATATTTGGAATGTATCTAGAATATTTGGTGTAAAAGCTATAGGAAAATAAGAAAAATCCAAGAATTAATATTTGGTATTTTGTTTATATATGTTCTGAACACTGAAAGTGTAGAACTTACATAGTTTGATGGCAATTTATTAATATTATTCCTTTTCCCTAAAAAATAATCTTTTAACATCCATATAAGGGGTGATGGTATTACTGTTAACTTGTCTTGTATGTGATTATAATTGATTTCTATGTAAATCTGCTCATGGGCTTGTTTCCATATAGGTGTGTATGAATTATTTAACCATAGTGTTATGTTTTTAATAACAGATGAGGTAATATATAAATCAATATCCGGTAAATTAATTCCACCATCTTCCCAATCTGGCAAATGTTTATTTAAGGCTATATGGGGTTTATTTGGAAACCACCCCTGGGTTTTCGAATACTGACCAAGACTCTTGCCACCCCCATAGTACCTTTTTTAAGCAAGGCCCAAAAGACAAATCCACCTCCTTAGACAACACAAGGAAAAAGAAACTAAGGGTAATGCTGCTCAACGCCAGAAGTCTAAACCTCAAGATGCATGCACTCGAGGCTCTCCTCAGTATGGAGAATATCGATATCTGTGCAGTAACAGAAACCTGGCTCAAGGCTCCCGAGAGCACCCCAGCACTACCAGGCTATACCTCATACCATGCTTTTCAGCCCCAAAACTCGGACCGAACCACAAGAGGAGGGGGAGTATCCATATTCATCAAAGATACCCATACCTCCAGGCTAGTGGCACTGCACGAAGCATCTGAGACCATCCATGTGCAACTAACAGTGGGCAAAACTGCCTTCCAGTTTGTAGCCTGCTACAGACCACCCTCCGAAACTCAGGAACCCCACTCGGCTTTTCTGAAGACACTGGAGAATATGAAGGTCTCTCCAAACACCATTATATTGGGTGACGTTAACTACCCAAACAAAGACTGGGAGCACTACTCAAGCCCCAACACCTTAGCCCAACGGTTCATAGAATTTATAAACTCAAATGCTATGGAACAACTGGTCACTACTCCCACAAGAGGGGAAAACATATTGGACCTGATTATCACCAACATGGGGACTCTATGTTCCATACCAGAGATATACCCCTCATTGGTAAGATCTGACCATAAATTAATCACTATGGACATCCATCTCCCATCCCCACACCCATCAAAGGAAACCACGGTCAAAAACTTCTCGAAAGCAAACTTCCCACTTCTCAAAACCAAGGGGGAATCCTTCAAAGCCCCAGGGCCAGTGGAAAATACGTCCCAAACTGCAGAATCCTTTACAAATGCATTCTATGGATACCTACAGGAATGCATGGATCGTGCTATCCAAAATAAAACCAAGACACACTCCTCCAAAGGCAGGAGACCTGTCTGATGGACCCCAGCCATAAATAAGCTGTACAACAGAAGGAGGAAGCTACTACATGATAGAGCAAAATCCCTGAAAGGGAAGGCAACTCTGATCAGTACTAGCAAGAAACTACGATCCCTCATAAAATCATCTAAGGCTAGCTTCGAAAGAAAAATGGCACAAGACGCTAAAGATAATTACAAGGCTTTCTTTAGTTATGTCAGAAACCTGGGTGGAAACTCCCAGATATGCTCTGAGTTAGCGCAAAATGACAAAAAATACACTGAACCCACAGACATTGCCAACATCCTGGCAGACAGGTTCAGTGCAAACTCCCAAATGAGCAAATGACTATCCCAACAGAGTGTAGCCTCCCTGACATCACAGATGCACAGGTAAGAGCTGCCTCTCCAAAGCAAAAAAAACAGCATCAATGGGACCGGACGGTGTCCCGGACTGCGTTTTACATGAGCTCCAAGAAGAACCGAACCCTCACTTAAAATCACTGTTCAGTCTCAGCCTTACAACAGGATATGTACCCAAAGAATGGCGTACAGCAACAGTGGTCCCACTCCATAAAGGTGGTGCCACAACGGACCCCAGAAACTATCGCCCTATAAGCCTAACTAGCCTGGTCTGCAAAGCTATGGAGCGTATCATCATGGAACTCATAAACAAAGACATTGAGAACCTCCAAACACTGGATCCTACCCAATTCGGCTTCGTTAAGGGCAGATCTTGCCTCTTGAACCTGGTCAGTTTCTTTGAAACAGTCACCAAGGCCATAGACAAAGGGAAGGTAGTCCACACAGCCTACCTTGACCTTGCAAAAGCCTTCAACACAATACCTCACTCCGGCATCATAAATAAGCTCACCAGCTTAAATATCAACCCCTATGTCACAATATGGGTTGCAAACTGGCTTAGGGATAGAACCCACATGGTCAGAATTGCAGGTGCCGTGTCAGACTCTAAACCAGTTACAAGTGGCGTCCCACAAGGCTCAGTCCTGGGACCTCTCTTGTTCGGTATATATTTCTCTGAGGTACAGGCTAACACAGGAGGACTATGGCTGACAAAGTTTGCAGATGACTGCAAACTGGGGGCCTTAATTGACTTGCCGGCTGACACAAGCATCCTCCAAAAAGGTCTCACAGAGACGGATAACTGGTGCCAGAGCCATGGCCTAAAGCTAAATGCCAAAAAGTGCATAGTCATCCCCTTTGGGAAAAAACAAAGTGCCCACAAATTACCACATAGGTGGTAATCCATTAAGTACGGAAGAAGTAATTAGGGATTTGGGGACCCAAGTAGATTGCAATCTCTCCTTTGACAATCACATTGCCAAAGTGGTTAGAAAGACATTCTATATAGCCCACCTTGTCATGAAGGGGTTCACATCTAGATCAAGAGAGGTCATTGTGCCCCTCTACTCATCACTTATCAGGCCCATAATTGAATACAATGCCCCATTTGGGATGAACCTTACCCGACACCTGATACAACTAGAAAGACCCCAAAAGTACCTCACCAATAGGATCGAGGGACTCAAACAGATGCCCTACGCAGTTAGGCTAAAGAAACTCCAGCTCTACTCAGTTGCTTACTGCCTACTCAGAGGCAATCTGTGCCTGACGTATAAAGCCATGTCCAACCCAGAATTAATGGACATGCTCCACCTCAAGAAATCCAAATCCATCAGAACTACACGCTCCAGTGACTTAAACCTCAGCACAGAAATAAATAGAACATGCTGGAGGGACAGATTCATATCCCAGAGGCTCCCCTCACTCTGGAACAAATACCCAATCCATGTCAAACAGAACCCCTCAATGACCCTCTTCAAGAAGAATCTTGACGTTTGGATGGGAGATCGTAAATTTACCCCTGGGATCTCTTCTGTGTCTTTGCTAGACAGAGGCATGGTAAACTAACCTTAAATGGGCTATCTTCTGTGACCTACTATACAGAGACACAGTAAACTAATCTAAGAAGGGTGGCGAAAGCCAAACACACTCTGGCTAGGCTTGTAAATGCCCTAGGGCAGATAGCCTAGTATCAACCTATGAACCTAAATATCATAATACTTCAATTTTAAAATGGGAGCTAATGAACAGCTCTCATTTAATCCTGGTTGAACAGTTTGTTTTCAACTTAATCTGCCATAACATTTTTAAAATTGAAGTATTATGATATTTAGATGTGTGTGTGTGTGGGGGTCACTTGGGTTAAAATTAGAATTTTAAATCTCTGTGTCTTTAAGTGTTCAGCCTTTGCTGGCCATGTGATTTTTTAAAATTGTGTAATTACTAAGCTGAGATTGACTTAATTGTTCTGATGAAGTTCAGTATACACTTGAATGAAAGCGCTTAACAAATTGTTTGTGGTGAATAAACATATTTTCTGTGGAATTGTGCTGTGACTTCATTCATTGCTTCCTGGCTTGTTGTGGTTACTGGTCTGGAACTCTTTTGGATTGTGGAATAAAATCAGGAAGCCCAACATCCTGGGAAACTGTCACCCACTGAGCTAAGTTTGAGCTATGTACTCAGAAATTTAATTAACCTTCTAAACTATTAGAATACAGAAAGTGCTAAGTGGACTTGTGTTTATTTTCACAAACTTCTAAGAAATATATGAAAATAGGTGTTCCCCCCTACCTTAAAAATTGAGACCCAAGGGGATGCACATTTCATTGGTGCATAGAGCTGGTTATGAATGTGTAAACACCATGGAACAACCAAGCATAGCTTCCAGCTGTCCAGATTTTCACAGACTGTCCAGATTTTTGCTTCTTATTTTTGGCCCATTCCTCATAAAAAATGTGTAGAATTTTGGTAAAACGCTGAAGACAGAAGACACTAAATAATGACACACATTTGAATTTCAGATTTAATAGCCTTCAGAAAATGGATGCTAACATAAATCATGTTATTCTAGAACCTTTCTAAGTTTATAAAAGCAATGTTTAAAATCTGTCCCTATTTTTGGACTTCTGTCCCTCTATGATTTAAGGCTTTGTCCAGATTTCTTGATTTAAGAGGTTGATGGGTATGCAAGAAAGTGACATTTTTTTCAGTTTAACTAAAGTTATAATGAAAATAAACTCGCACATCTGACTAATATGTGATTATGCTTGCTAACACATTTTATTTATTTTTTTATTTAGTCATTGTTTTTGTTGACTGGGGTAGTCTGCCTTGGCTATGGTATCCCCTTTTCAGTTGAGGCCCAGGAAGAAAAGCTCAAGTTACAGTTTAGACAGTTTTATGTAACAGAGAAAATCATAAAACTTAAAGTTACGCTATGGACATACAGTGACTGAAAGGTGGCTTTATTAGAGAAAATCTATGATCAGTAAAACTGTCATATCATATTAATACATGACAAGTTGTAATACACTGTAAGGCGTAAAATGTAATTTACAATTTTACACTTAAGTGTGGAAGAAATATGAGAGAGAAGTTGGGGAAATAAGAGTGAGAGAGGAGAGGAGAGGAGTATATATATTTGTTACCTGATATAGAGATAACTTAAGTTGTACTGAGGCTGAGGTAGGTGTAGAAGGTAGTGAGTATGCCAACACTGTTTCTTCTACCCCCCATGACAACTTTTTCCCTCCAGCAAAATTCCAGCTCATACTCACATAAAGTGCATTTTTGTAGGATTCAGCAGTCGTTACCTGGTCATTACCAACATGGGCAACCGGTGTTCCACACCAGAGGTCAATTCCTCGTTGGTCAGATCCGACCACAAGCTAATCACCCTAGACATCCACATCCCATCCCCCCCCCATTAGGAAAACCACCGTAAAAAATTTCTCCAAAGCCAACTTCATGCTTCTTAAGAAAGAAGTAGCAAACTTCATGACACCCATGCTGATGGACAATAGAGGTACAACTGCAGAATCCTACACAAATGCACTTTATAAGCACTTACGCAAGTACATGGATTGTGCAATCCCTAACAGAACCAAGATGCTATCCTTCAAAAAAAGAAAGCCAGTCTGGTGGTCCCCTGCCATAAACAAACTCTACAACAGAAGAAAGAAACTGTTGCAAAAAAAGAGTAAAATCCCATGATTGGAGGAACTCCCTGGTCAGCCTCAGTAAGAAGCTGAGATCCCTCATAAAATCCTCCAAAGCTGGTCATGAAAACAAAATCACCACTGATTCAAAAGACAACCACAAAAGCATTCTATAGCTATGTCATGAATCTCAATGGCAACACACAGATCTGCTCTGAGTTACAGCACAATGGCACTAAATATACAGAACCAACTGATATTGCCAACATCCTGGCAGATAGGTTCAGTGCTAACTTTACCCCTCCTCATCCCCTGAAGAACCCATCTCTGTACCGGAAGAATGCAAAGTTCCTGTAATAATGGCTGCACAGGTAAAAAACACACTCTCCAAAGCCATGAACACAGCATCCATGGGACCTGACAACATCCCAGGCTGCGTTCTACATGAACTACAGAATGAACTGGCACCCCACCTAAGTACCATGTTCAATCATAGCCTCACCTCAGGATTTGTGCCCACTGAATGGTGCACAGCAATGGCTATCCCACTCCACAAATGGGGAGCCACCATGGACCCCGGGAACTACCACCCCATTAGCCCTGACGAGACTGGTCTGCAAGGCTATGGAACGTATCATCATGGAACTTATAAACAATGACATTGGTAATCTCCAAACTCTGGACCCTACCCAGTTCGGGTTTGTAAAAGGCAAATCATGTCTCCTAAACCTGATAGACTTCTTTGAAGTGGTCACCAAAGACGTAATTGAGGTAAGGTGGTTCACACAGCCTATCTAGATCTCGCCAAGGCTTTCGACACCATCCCCCACTCTGGAATTTTAGATAAACTCACTAAACTAGGTATAAATCCCTGTGTCACATGATGGATTGCCAGCTGGCTCACTGACAGAACCCACACTGTGAAAGTAGCATACTCCAAATCCAACTTCAGACCAGTGACAAGTGGAGTACCACTGGGTTCAGTCCTGGGTCTTCTCCTGTTTGGTATCTACTTCTCTGAAGTACAGGCTAACACAGAAGGTCTCTGGCTAATGAATTTCACAGATGGATGCAAACTAGGAGCCATAATCAAAACTCCTAATGATGTGGACATCCTACAAAAGGGTCTCACAGTGACAGATGCCTGGTGTCAAAGCCATGGCCTCAAGCACAATGCCAAAAAGTGCATTGTCATCCCTTTTGGTAAAAACTCTGTACCCATGAACTACCACATAGCTGGTAGTCTGCTTAACACTGAAAGTGTGATAAGAGACCTTGGGACACAGGT
Organism: Protopterus annectens; assembly: GCF_019279795.1. Lineage (NCBI taxonomy): Eukaryota > Metazoa > Chordata > Ceratodontiformes > Protopteridae > Protopterus > Protopterus annectens. The sequence continues at coordinate 818,225,762 of NC_056726.1, read as the reverse complement.
GGACAGTAGTCTCTCCTTTGATAATCACATCGCCACAGTAGTCAGGAAATCTTGCTACGTGGCACACCTCATCATAAAAGGTTTCTCATCCAGGAAAAAAGAGGTCATTGTTCCCCTCTACTCATCACTCATTAGACCCATTATAGAGTACATATCCCTGAATGTACCTCACAAGACATCTACAACTGGAAAGGCCACTGAAATACCTCACAAAGAGGATTACCGGTCTGAAACAGATGCCTTACGCAGACCGTCTCAAAAAACTCCAGCTTTATTCCATCGCATATCGCCTACTCAGAGGTGATCTCTGCCTAATATACAAAGCTATGTCAAACCCAGAGCTGTTGGACATGCTCCACTTAAAGAACTCTCAGTCCCTCCAAGCTACATGCTCTAGGGACCTAAACCTTGTCACCACAATAAACAGAACATACTAGAGGGATAGATTCCTGTCCCAGAGACTTCCCATACTCTAGAACAAACTACCTATCTATGGCAAACAGATCTCCTCATTAGCACTCTTCAAGAAAAATCTTGATGATTGGATGGGAAATAGGAAATTCACCCCAGGGATCACTTCTGTGGCTCTACTCGACAGGGGCGCAGGAAAATAATTTTCTTGGGTGGCAAAAGCCAGTGTACCATTTGGCTAGGCTTATATAGGCCCTAGGGCCAATAGCCTAGTACCTACCTATGAACACACACACACACACACACACACACATATATATATATATATATATATATATATATATATATATATATATATATATATATACACACACACACATTTGGGTGAACCTGAATTGATCTAAGCAACATATGACTGACAGTAAAATGATCAACAGCAAAATATCTAAAAGTAAAAATATCTAAAAACAAAAGACTGACAAAATTGAACTTACACTAAGAAAGGGTTTATGCCCTTTTCTCATTGTTGTGTGACCTCAGAGTTGGTGTATATAATTAGCAGGGGTGTGGGGGGTGCAGGGGTGCTTTCAAAAACATTGAGGAATGTGACAACATCTAAATAGAAAACCATTAAAAAACTATGATAAAGTCAAACCACATTTTCTCAATGTTTCTGCAGGGGGGTAAGCCCCCTGCACCCCCTACCACCCCCTGCTAATTATATATGCCAACTGTGATGTCACACAACAGTGGTGAAGGGGCATAAGGCAATGATTTGTTATTTGTTCTGTCTCAGTCTATGTTGCCATAAATGTGCTGTAGTATTTTGCATTTCAATTGCTCATAAGCTTTTATTTGTTGAACTGAGTTCTTTCCAACAGCATGAAGACTTGATTAAATGAAGTCATCTAGTGTAGTTATGTCTATAATGAATTTTATAGTGATGCCTAACAGTCTATGGATTTCAGAGAAACTTGATAAACTGCAAGCAAGCCATTGCCAGAAGGATTGAGCTTATACCTTTCAACCTCCTAGCTCAAGAAATCCGAACAAAGCCTGACATAATGGGTGGACAAAGGCCCAAAGATAGAAACACATTTTTAAATATTGCTCTTAATATAAACCTAGAAAGTTGCTGGAATAACAGGATTTGTGTTAGCATGCATTTTCTGAAGGACATGAAGTCTGAAACTCAAATGCATGTCATTATTTAGTGACTTTAATCATTAGATCATCCCAGTGATTAGTTAAAAAAACACAATTTGTATGAGGAACAGACCAAAAATATAAGACAAAAATTTGGACATTCTGCAAAAATCTGTACAGTTGAGAGGTATGTATTGAGCTTGGTTTCCAGAGCCTCTGTTTATATGCTGAGACTTTCAAACAGCCATTTAATCACCATGCTTTTCTGAGTCATCCTAAAAGCAGAAATTCAGGCCTAGGAGGACTCACCTGGATTCCAAAAGAATATGCTGTAATAAATAATGAGTCCCTATTATTTCGTCAAAGAATCGGATCATCAAACAGCATTTCGGACGGCATTTTATCGAACTTGCCGTTCATTGAACTGTTCTGACTGAGATCGCATCATGGTGGGGATTTTGAAATTTGGCCTTTCTCTACTGTAATGCAATCTCAAAGCTGGTATATATAATTAATGGGGGATGTGGGAGGCTGGAGGTTCAATAAATGGCATTTCTTTCTGGTGAAATACCGTTCAGTGATCCGATTCTTCAATGAAATAATATAGACCCTTAAATAATTATAGCTCTGTATTGAGCCATTGAAGCTGAAACCTGAAATGTATCACAGGCTTAAAACTTCAGTATGTATCTACAAAAAAGGCAAGTTAAACTGGACAGCTATTCTGCAAAGAAGGGTACACTATTTGCATATTGTTTTGCCTAGTCATGGATCTGAATTAAAGGTTTAATGCTGACTCAGCTTCATGTATTTGGTAAGGCTGATGGTGAGCACCAAAATTAATGTATTTGGCAGTGGAAGTCTGTATCGTCTAAAATCATGTGAATTAGTTAAGGTATATCATGTAAGGGTGCATAGAGGTACACATACATAGCAAAATCTATCAGTAAACGCTTCTAATCTAGTTATATGACACTCAGGTTTACTATCCACCCCTAAATAACACAAACTGCTGGCAAGTTAAGATAGTGACATGTCTGTGAATGATGAGAACTGCAGAGTCCTCAAAACATTTGCCTTGTTCAGAGATCATAGCTGTTGGATCTGGTGCTGTAATTTCCCCAAGGATAGCAATGCTGGAGGTATAGGACTGCTTACTGAAACCAGGAGGTAAGCAAGAAGGTTTAAAAAAATAACCTACATCTGTGAAGTAGATTCCCTGATGGCATGACTGGGACCAGAGGCTCTACACAGAAAATAAATTGGTGAATCAAACAAAAGTTTAAGGCTTGTAATTATTAAACTCGTAGAAGAGTCAGGACTTTGAGTAAAGGAATTGCTGATGTTGGTATTATCGAATAAATATACATCAGTGATGGAATTAAAACTAGTCCCCAGGTGCACATATCTTCAGTGCACACTGTTCTGTTTCAGTTTTCAAAACAGATGAGAGGTAACTATTATCTCTAAGCCTCTGTTAGACAACAAACGTAAGATCATTAACAGACTGCTGCTCATTTACAGAAATTTTAAATCATGACAGATGTGCTTGCAGTCCGATGTACAGAAACACACATACACACATATACATGAAAGACCTTTCCCCTTTCCTGCTGGTTCAAATTTCCACACACATGCGCATGTTTTTCTAATGCCTGTGATTAACTTCTGCTGTATGTTTGCTATCAGTGCTGCCAATCCTCTAGTATTATAAGGGAAGAGAGGGAGAGACCGAGAGAGAAAGGCGAGACAGCCAAAAACTTCATTTAATGACAATGTGCTGCGCTCAATTTAACACACACAACGGCTCAGGATGGGGTCCATGTGCAATGGAAGGGCAGTCAGTGCCGAGTCTCAGGGAAGAATGAATTGCATATGACAGTATGTAAACAGTGTGGATGAATAGCGCATGCAGGTGTGAAGCACAAGAGGCCATCCCAGGGACTTTTTCACACGAATTTCTCTCTCTTGCTGTTGCCCTGCTCCCTAGCAGGCGATTAATGACAGCACCTGCAGCCTTTGAGGGTGTCAGGCCTTGGCACACATTAACTGGGTCTGGAATTGTTGGAGAGGGAGAATGTGAAAATTCTGACCCTGGGGTGAAAAAGGGCCAGTAATTTTTAAAGGGCTAGTACAATGCATAGTAGGATAGAACAGAACTTTGTGTAGTGTTTTATTTCTTCATAGGATAAGCCTCCAGTTTTCAGCATGTACTAAGCAGTTATAGGATACTACTTAAAAGGGAGAGGGAGAGGGAGAGGGAGAGTTTGTGCTACCAGAAAAGAAAACTGAAAACTCAGTGCTGTTCTTGTAGTGTTACATACCCACTTTAGGTGCTGTTTGGTGTTGTTTTTGCATCTTCAACTCACTGATAAATGCAAGCATACAAAAGCTACTTGCATATCAAAGACAGAAGAGTTCTATCTTTCAATGTGTGTCCTTTGACCAAACATATATTCTCTTTGTACCTGCATGTCAGTACAGTACTCACTGCCTCTGTCTCTTATCTCGTGCATCTTAGGTTCAAAGCTGACTTCTAGTTGCTTTCTGGATGGAGTCTGTATGTTCTCAAATGCCTCTGCAGCTTTTCCTCTAGGTATTGTTGTTTCCTTCCAAATATGTGCTGTTTAGGTTGATTGGATATTTTAAAATTGTCCACTGACTTGTACTTATACACTGCCTTTCCAGGTTACACATGCTGCACACACATACACACAAAGAAGGTTCCCATTCTACAAATATATGAGTGATTTCACACCTTAAACAGCCACTTTATATGTAAAAGACTAAAAATAAACTGCTAGGTATACTTTACTTAAATATATAATAGGTCATAATAGTAACCCAGCATGCTTTATAATCTCTCTTAATATGCAATTAATTCAGCAGGTATAGTTAAAGCTATAATAAATGGCATAAATATGAATTAAAGCAGATTTTTCAAACATCTTGCCAGACAATGTCTAATGCTGCTCCTGTACTTAATTCTTTGACTACCTATAGCTGGTTAACCTGACAGAAACCTAACGAGCCCTCGTCATTGACTTAGCTAAAGTATTTAGTAAGTTCTTTCATAATATTATTTTACAAACATTGTCTCATTCTGAACTATACTATGTCAGTCTTGAGTAGTTCAGGGCTTATCTACAAATATGAAAAAAACAGTTTCATACAAAAATGTTACCTCTAATCTTTAGTCCTGAAATGCTCTGTACTAAGGCCACAGCTCTTCTTATTTTTAATAAATCATCATCAGCCCTCCTCTTTTCCCATTTTCTACATGAGGTTGGGATGTCCTGTCAACTATCACCATCTGTCTCTATTCAATATTTCTCTTACCTTCTTCAACACTCATACCTGAGTGTCTCATGCTTTCTCTCACACAATCCATCCATCTCTTTGCTGGACCCCCTCATTTCCTCTTGTCTTTTTCCTGTCTTCTTCACCAGATTGTCTTCTGCCTTTTAACACATCTGCCTGAATCACCATAATCTGCTGTCTTTGATCTTTTCTGCAATTGGAGCTACTTTGGATCTGCATTTACTTCCTCATTTCTTCATCTCTCCCACAGTGTGCATCCTACCACCATCTCAGGCACTTCATTTCCATGACCTCTAGTTTCCTCAACTACTCTGCCTTGTCTGACCAGGTTTATGTACCATACAGTAGTACTGGTCACACCATTGTTTTGTACGCCTTACTTTTCAGCTTATTTGGCATTCTTTTGTCATATACTACCCCTGACAATCTGTGCCAGCTGGCTGTAATGCCTCTAATTCCAGCTTTGACCTCCTCATTCAGACATCCCGTCTTCTCAACCACCTCTCTCAGACATTTGAAGTTGTTAACCTGTTCCACTGCTTTCCTTTATATCTCAGTTTTCACCTTCTTCTGATTTACCCCGTTTACTGTCTTTACAACTGTCATATTTGTATTCAGTTCCATCCCATGTGCCATCAATTTTGCATTCCATTCCCCTGTCCTTTGCTGAACCTCTTGCACAGTCTGCCTGTAATGCCACATCGTCTCTGTACAGCAACTTTTCTTGATCTGTCTCTGATCCGTTTGCTTATGTATCCCATCACCAGTATGAACAACAGTGGGCTCAGCTGAACCTGATGCACACAGACCCCCACTGGGAACCCCTCTGTGAGACTGGACACTGTTTGCACTTGAGTCATTGGGTCCTTGTGCATAACTTGCACTAATTCTACCAATGTTACTGGGACTTTGAACCACGGTTGAACTGCCCAAATCAGCTTTCTTAGGACCTAGTCATATGCTTTCTCTAAGTCTAGGAAAGCCCAGTTGTACTCTAGCCTTATCTTTAGCTTCTTCTCATGTATCTGTCTCACTGAAAATATCGGGACTGTTGTGCTGCATCCCGATCTGAATCAGAACTGCTCCCAGCTTACATTCTACTGCTCTGATTATGCATTTATCAATCATCCCCTCCAGGACTTTCATGCAATGTGACAGAAGTTTGATACATCTGTACTGACCACAGTTGTGGATGTCCCTTTTGTTCTTGAACACTGGCACTCGTATGCTAATTTACTAGTCATCTGGGATCTACCTTTCTCTCCCTACTGCTATGAATACCCTCAGAAGCCATTTCTCACCCAACATCTTTATCATATCTGCTGTGACCTCATCTGAGTCTGCTGCTTTCCCTAACTTCATCCGCTGTTCTTGCTTCTTCTATGGTGGGATCCTAGTCTTCTTCATTGTAGGCTGTCTGAGGCAGTACAGCTTCTGTGGTCTTTCTTCATTCAGAAGCTGCTGGAAGTACTCCTTCCATCTGCCTTTGATGTCCTGTGGACTGGTGAGCAGGTTGCTGCTGGCACCCCTTATGAAGGTGACTGATTATCTTTTTTTCTCTTTCTGTCTTTGCCTTGAAATCTGATATAGTTTTTTTGTGCCGTCTACTGAGTCCTTTTCTAAAAGCTGGTAAAGTGCATCTGATGCCTTGTTCTTTTTGCTATTGCCACTCCTCTCTTAGCTTTGTTGTTAGCCAACCAGTATTCCTTCCTAGCCTAGCTCTATCTCCACTTTTTGTCTTGCACCTCTTCTTTCTTTTGGTCACTTCCTGGACTTCTGCATTCCACCACCAGGTTTCCTTAAGTACCTTATTTCCATACTAGCTGCATATCTGTTCTTTGGTCCTTACATGTGCAGTTTTCAGGCACTGACATTCTTCTTCACCTCCACCTATTATCTCTTCTACTTAAGGTGCTTGAACCCTGAGTAATTCCTTGAGCTTTTACACTTTCTCTCCAGTCAAATTCCAAGTCTTCAGTCTGGTCTCCATTTACCTCATAGCCTTCTCTGACCACTACTTGTAGCGGATTGTGGCAACCAGTGTTTTATGCTGCAGTCTGACTGTTTCACTGGGAATGACTTTACAAATGGTGATTCTACCCCACTGCCCTATCCTCACTAGGAGGAAGTCTACCCGAGTTGCATATTGGCCACTCTTATATTTGATCTTGTGACTGTCTCTCTCTTGTTGAGCCGTGTGTTGGGCACCATCAAGCCATTTGCCAAACAGAAGTCTAGAATGGCCTCTCCTGCTTTATTCCTGTTGCCCCACCCCATGTGGACCCAGGCATTCCTCATATCCTGTTCTGTCTGCACTGAATCGTGCATTCAGATCACCCGTTATCAACATCACATTAGTAATATCATTCCCTCAACTAACTTCTTGCGATATGTAGCGCCCCCTGGTTATACTTCAAAACCAGGAAAAAAAAGAGCCTTGTTATAGCAGTGTTCTTATACATGAGCCTTACTGTTATAAAATAAGGCAAACCTTCTGCTGACACACTGATAGTAGACAACAAGAAACTGCATGGGAAAGCAACTAGCAGCTTTAAAGGCTGTAGCACACATCATGCTGCTACACAAATCACAGTCAGAAGCAAAGCGCATGGTTATCAACCAACATCTTTGAAATGCTTCAAAAGTTGTCTCATACTTTGCCCTGCCATCCAACCTTGTTTTTTAATGGGTGCTATCACATGTGGACAGCCAAACCTCTCTGTGTGTTGCAAAAAGTTATTAATTCGATCACCAATTCAAACCATTTGTTATGTGTTTTCAAAACCTTCTTTCAAAAAAACACCTCTTGATCCTTTATTTAAAGGTGACTTTCTTAATATTGTTTTAAAAAAAAATCACTTCTTCTTCTTTCCTTTTATAGTGAATTTCTTAACATAAATTTCTGGAAAACATAACAATGTGGTTAAGATACGGGACCTAATCATTGTCTTCTGTTTTATGCAGATAATCTTGTTATTTGTATATTGCATAATGTCTAATCACATAAACAGCACTTTCAAACATCACCTAAACATTCTTAACTCATTACTACAGTCACTGTATCTTAATATTAACTTTGCTATAACAAATGTTGTGCTTCTAAGGTACTTTCAAAATACTTGCCCACACCAAAGCCTTCTCCCTCCTAATCTTCCATATGGATAATCTTATAGAATTAATAAACTAATTCAAATACCTATAGGTATATGACTTAATCCCCACTTAATCTTTCAGCCTGAATATGAATAAAACTTCATGCAAATGGAAAGCATTTGCAAAGGGACATTCCTCATTACAGCATCAGCTAACCACTGACACCAAACAAACTACTAGAAAGTTGCTCATTATTTCCAGTATTATATTACTCACTTCCAGTCATAGCCTGTTCCACAGTTAAAAAACATAAAAATGACAAACCTGTCTAAGGAAAGTCTGCCCATTTATATCACCTAGACAAAAGTACTGCTGCATGAAACAGAAACATTCATCCTCCTTCCATGCACCTACAAGCTCACCTGTGGGAATCAATACTAATGTATGAACTCATACAACTGAAGTACTACCAAACCTTTACAGAAGTAAGTATTAGACACAAAATCCCACAACAGAACTCTTCATGATGCAGCTGACATAAAATAAACCTTTACTATACTGTCACTTACCTTCACTGAAGTCCTTTCCATTTCTGCCCCAGTGGATCTCCTCTCCACAGTCAAACGCTGTTTAGTTTATCAGAAAAAATAAAGCAGTATTGATATGTTATCTTATATACCTGTCCACTGTAAGTCACATATCTGTATATGGGATAATCAGTAATAAACACATTCTGAAAAACTTGTCTGCCTAATCATTAAACCAAATTGCTAGAAGCATTCACATGTATTTATTTATTTATTTATTTATTTATATAAGCCACTTCCAGAGCTCATGAGCAGACACAGTTACATAATACAGTGCATATAGACTTACATGTACATACAGTGAAATATGCATGAACAATAGCAATGCTACCTAGGTAAATGGATGTTTGTATAAGGTATACTCAATAATGGTCAAATGCAACATTGTACATAGAATTACTTAAAATATTAACAGTATTTTTGTACACCTGCATTGTTAAACAAGGTTTGTACCCATCTTGTGTTTCTTAAGCTGTTTCTTGAAGGGGGATGTGTTTATAGATAGAAGTTCATTAGGAGGGAGTGCCATTAAGCAGGTTCCAGCATAGTGAAAGATTTCTCAGAGATGCCTGAGGATAATTGCGGTCTTTGCAATTTGAGGGTGTCAGAATTTCTAAAGGAGTATAAGATTTCATAAATCATCAGTTTGTAAGTGGTGGGCAGTATGCAACACTCAGAAGTTTTAAAGTTAATGAATTTAATAATTAATTAGCTTTATGTATTGTGAGGCAATAATGTTCAGTATTACTGTGCAGAGAGATGAACCATAGTATATACAAGTATGGAAGGAAACTTTATCAGTGAAGAGAGTATAACTTGTAGATTACTAAGAGCTGCAATAGAAGAGCTAATAACAGGATAAAGGATATTAGATATAGAATAGTGAATGTAGAGGGCAGATGGGGAAGCAATGGGTATGTGTTTATATACTGGAGAAGTTAGAAAATTAAGCAGCCAAGGTTATCTGAGATGAATATAACAGTGCAACCATGTGAATTAGGTGACATGTAATGATATGTGCACTTTGATTGTTCAGTTAGGTATTATTTGAACTGACATCTGAACTGTTTGCAGTCTCTGATTTCTTTATGAGTAGGTGTCAATGACAGCCATTGTTTAGGGGGAAGAACAGAGAAGCCATGGTTTGTAAAATTAAGGTTTAGTGGATGAAGTTATGAGAGTAGGGTCTTTACTGGATTGGCTTCTAAGGTTGTAGTGTGGGTTGAATATAGTTAGTCTCACTGTTAAATGGTGGTGTGTCTTGGCATAGCAGTTTGAAAAGAAGGGACCTCATAAGGAGGTTGACTCCATCTTGAATGGGTAGCCAATTTACTTTTTTCAAGTTGTTGTAAGGATGTTCATGTCATGGGAAGTTGGTGATAAAATGACAGAATTTATTAGAAAGAGATTGTAAGTTTGCAATGTTTTTCAATAGAGGTGGGCCATATTGCAGTTGTGCAAGCAGGACACCTGTGCCTAAAGCTGCTGTATCAGGATATGAAAGGAAATAAGATATCATTTGGGCCAGGAATAGGAGGTAGCTGACTTTGAATCAGACTGAAGGTGGTCTTGGAAGTTGAGAAACTGGTCAAACCAAATGTCATGGTATCTAAATTATGTGATGAATTCAGTTAGGTTTGATAAAGCTAGTGGCTTTAATGAGTCTTTTCTTTGTACCAAGCAGCATGGACATATTTTTTAAGGGTTGAGGAGCAGTCTTTTAGACCAAAGTCAACTGTTTAATTGCAGAAGGTCGGTTTGAAGTTGATTTTGGATGATGTCTTCAGAAGGGTTGAATCTCTAGATAACCATGTCATCAGTGTAGAGAAGTTACTTTTTAGTTAATTCAGGACTTCTGAGAACTATACCTCTTTATTTTCACTGAAACAAATATAAAATGCTTAAAAATCTTTTTTTCCATTGGTAAAAGTATATGTAACAGATGACCCTAGCAGATGCTGCATCTTGGTCATGGGATTAGGTAAAATAAATAAAAATGATTAATACTTTGTATTTTAAATGAAAATGAAAACGTCTTTCTTTGAGCATGAATGCTGCACGCTAGTCTCAAAAATTATATTGGATTACAACACATATTCACTATGAAACAATAATCCTGGATGACTTAAACACAGACTGGCTGTCCCTCACCTCTGATTCTCCCTTAATGTCACTAAACTTATGCGGTTACTCACAATTCATCCATATCCCAACCAGACTCAACAAGCCAAACAGGAAAAAAAATCAACACCATGCTAGTTTAAAAAAAATGATAAAATGTCATCTTTAGGCACCTTACCAGATACATTTAGGGATCATCTACCAATCTTTCCACTTAGATACACAACTCATCAACTCACAAAAGTACCATTTTAAAGAAGTACAAAATCCAACAAACTTTAATGAAGAATTTTTCTTAACCTTTCTCACCTGTATAAACTCAAGTCCACCTATTTAATGCTACTTGATGTTCTAAACAAACTGACACCCACACAGAGAAAGGGGAGGAGGTCAGACAAAACATTGCCCCTGGTTATCTGCAACAACAACAACAATAATAATAATAATAATAATAATAATAATAATAATAATAATAATAATACAGTGTAAGGATCAGACATGAAAAACATGGCAACTTAAGAAAATGCAAAACTTCTGACAACTTTGCAATCAAACCAAAATACAAATTAAAAATGATAAAATAAATCACTATTTTAGGTCCATCAAAAATCTTTTATCTCCACATAGACTAGTGCAGCCCAGTCAATACCCACACATGCACCCAGACAATATTCCTTCATTATTTAACTCCCACTTCATTCGCTCCATAAAATCACTACTTAACTTAGACATTAACCATTCAACCTAGCGTAAATTCCAAATCAGGGGCAACCATAACACTTTTTCCATCAACACTGCCCAAACCTGTATCATTAAAAAGCATCTCCTAAAACTAAAACCTGCTGCCCTAGCTATAAATAACCTATCCATTGAATACCTGAAAATGCAGCAGATGCCTTGCCTACCCTGTCTCAATACTCATTAACAGATCCATCCAACAGTTTTATATCCCCTCCCTATGGAAGAAATCATTCATCCTAGTCCTTCAAAAAGGGGGGGGGGAGGCACAACTGATCTTTCAAACTATAGACCCATAGCCATACTTTCCCCCTTCCTTACAGTAAACATAGCCTTGCTCAAAAACAAGCTATAAACATGTTAAATGTTGGCTATATCAATAATTTATTTGTGATTGGTGAATCCATTGTCTGTAAAACAGATGTATACTTCACAGGTCTGTATAAGGAACAACTGACTCTAACATGTTTACTGGAATCAAAATGAAAAGACAAAGCTAGCAGACTAAGGAGAATTGAAGACAAATTTGACATAATCATAGTTTATGGGAGGGCAACAACTCCTGGCAAACAAAAATGATATATTGAAGCTGTATATTATTATTCTAGAAAAAGAACATCCTCACATTTTTAGTGAGATTCTACCTTCCCTTAAAATGGCACTTAATATTTAGAATTACAATCCTGATATCCTGATTTTCATTAAATGGATAAGTATCTAGTGCCATTAGCAGAGGATTTACTCCTTCATGGCCTGGTATGACTTGCTTGCCCAATCTGCCAGATTTGCAACAGATGGTTGGTAACTGCCAATCCAGAGAGAACAGATACAAATAGGAATATGTCTGCCCTTATATTGTCTTTTTGGACTGTGTTAATTATATCTGAAAACATTAGAGAAAAATGGTACAACTCGAGCTGAATGTAGGCTTACAAGACATTAAAATAGGTAGTTCTGAAGCCAATAATGGTTTATTATTCTTACTCCCACATAAATTTGTTCTGAGAATTCCAACTTGTGTAGAACATTACAGGCTGTGTGCTTAGTTGTTTGGAAAACAAATCTTGAACTCTTTAATATAGTAAGAGGGGCTGGTACCCTCTTAAGTCCCACACCTATCCAATTTGGGTGGCAGGGAGCTTAGAGCTCAGCGGGAACACATGGTAATATATTGCCATTGCTACTCTAATATGACTTTTATGTTTGGCAAAAAAGATAGGCTGTAGTCCATGTTTTTAAAATAGATATCTCACTGAAAAGGTCTTAAATTGTGCAATCCAAGCTATGAGGGGAAGGTAGACTAAACAATGTCTTGTAGACTGAAAATCTACATATCTGTACCATTACTTAAACATTGTTTAAAGACATTAACTCAGTACCTTATTTACAGGGCTTTACCTTCACTCCTCCTCATAGACTAAATCAGAACAGATATTGATGTCTCAATATTTGCATGAGACTACTTAAAAAGGAAGAATAATAGAAAAAGAAATCAGAGTTACAACTTTCACATATGAAAATTGAAGGGTATAAGTCAACATTATCAAGTATTGTAGACTCCCTTTCTTAACTGATATATACTATGAAAACTACCTTATTATACCATGAACCCCCATTAATATTCCAAAACATGCACGCTGATTGGCCAGCGTGCACGTTGTAAATCGACTTATACTAATGGAAAAAGGTCCGGTTGCCCAGACTTTTTCCATTAGTATAAGTCTCTTTTAAAACACTGTCTCGCTATGTTGAAAGAGTTTAACATAGCGACACAGGTTTAAAAAAAGCAATGGAGATCTCCGTTGCTTTTTTTAAAGCTGTCTCGTTATGTTAAACTCCTTTAACATAGCGACACAGTGTGTAAAAAGCAACGGAGATCTTGCTTTCTCCGTTGCTTATTTTAAAGCTGTCTTGCTATGTTAAACCCATTTAACATAGCGAGACAGGTTTAAAAAAAAAAAAGCAATGGAGAAAGCAAGATCTCCATTGCTTTTTACTGTTTCGCTATGTTAAATGGGTTTAACGAAGTGAGACAGCTTAAAAATAAGCAACGGAGTCCTTTGCTTATTTTTAAGCTGTCTCGCTACATTAAACCCATTTAACATAGCGAAACAGTAAAAAGCAACGGAGATCTTGCTTTCTCCGTTGCTTTTGGCCACAGCTGTGATGTACTGCGTAGGCATGCGCAGTACATCAGAACTGCCGCGGATACCAGACAGCTGCGGAAGGGCAGCAAAGAGGCATTATACAATGCCATTATTTAAGAAAAGTAATTATTTCTTTTCTTAAATAATGTCATATTATAATAGCAATAACCCACTTCTGGGTGTGGGTAATGCGGGATTTACCCACGGTTGTCTTTGTTTGGTCCCTCGGGCTTCGCCCTCGTGACCAAACCATGCCAACCGTGGGTAAATCCCGCATTACCCACACCCAGGCATGGGTTATTGCTATAATATTCTAATAAAACTAAGAACAGAAGAAACTGATTCAGCTTACCACACCATTACTGCCTTAAACCCATTACACAGAAGCTAATCTTTCTTCTTACTGGTATTCATTAGCTTTCGTAACCTAGCAACCACTACACACATCTTCACCACTTTTACTTCTCCTACTTTGTCTGCTCCCCATTTTCTATTCCAGTTATGTCACTAAACGTAGATTTGTTTGTTAGATCACCTATGTGTATATTGCTGGCCAGATTTTCTATGGCTAATCATAAATGTAAACCATTGTTATCTGTTTACTGTACATTGTTTTGTTACATTTTGATGCAACCCGGGTTGAGCCTTTAATTGGTCATTGTTTGATCACTGTTCTACTCTGGTAAACACATTTAAATAAATAAAATAAATTTAAAAAAAGTTAGTGTTATAAGAGAATCCAACCCCCTCCCAAGTTGACTGAGAAAATCAACATACTAACAGTCCCACTGGATTTCAATAATCAAAATGAAATTGGTTTCTGATTGATTTTTTTTTTTGCAGTTCTTCTCTCAACATTTAACTCTAACCATGATAATATTGTATCTAACCTTGACACAGTATTCAAATAATGGAAAATGTGTCCTTTCCTGACTTTGCTAAAGTTAAATGCAGAGATAAATGTATTCTTTTCTTGTGCAAACTAGTATATAGTTCTACGTGACCCTCATATTACACCATAAAAAGCTTATTTTACTTTGTTTATGTTTTTGTTAGAATTTTTATTGTTATAGAGTTTTCAATTACTTGGGCTTGACTTTGTTCAATGGCTTGGTAATTTTTAAAATACTTGTTTTATATATAACTTGTACAGTTATGCATTATAAATTCATGTAACTGAGCTTAATGAGCTCTTTTAACTTTTGTGATGTCATTTCCCTCCTGAGTCATATAAAAGGGGTGTGCATTAGCTTACATTGTTAATTATTTTCTCTCTGAAGAAGCCACATTGTTGTGTGGCGAAAACGCTTGTAAAGGAAATAAAATTGCGTTAAGATAACGTTTGTGTTTGGTTGCTGGCACAAGGAGTCCGTGGACTATTTTGCTATTCACATCAGTTTGGTATTTTTTTGGCTTCTATTATAAAAATTGATGGTATTTCTAAATGTTGCATTTAGAAATAGATACTATATGAAATATAAATATACTGGTAATCCAAACAGTAAACCTTAATACTGGAATTACAAAAATCAACAAACTATATAACTAGGAAGAAATATATTATAACTTTTTTAAATAGTGCTAATTCGGTGAACAAATCCTGCTTAAACAGACAGTAGAATGACCTTGTTATGCTAATACAATGCAGAGATCAGGCTATGAAACTAAACTAGACCAGCACCTAAAACAGCATTACCACAGCACGTTCTTCAATGGTATCAGAAAAATAATGAAGCAAGATAGTGAATGTAGCAGACGTTCGAAAAATAATGTAATATATTATATTCAGTTAATAGCAGATACTCTGACTGATGAGTTTTTGTGCCTTCTTAAAAATCTACAGTTATAAATTTTACTCCTTTGCTCATCATGGATAACTTCTCCAAAATAACAAATGAAGTGGTAATAACAGCAATAAAAATGATCAGAGCACAAACTTCATGAGACTCAAATGTATTCTTGTCAATTGTGTACATAAAATAATGAATAAATCACTAATACCCTACATATTTTACTAATAAATTTATTTGCTATGGATCAACTTTGTCTGCTTGAAGATTAACAGCTAGGATAACAATTGGCTGATAATAACCAACTTAACAGCTCAAGTAGGTAACTGCCTGATAAACTGTTGCTTGTGAGTATACAGTTTATGAGTAAATACTATGCTTGCTAAGAACCAATAAACTCCCCTATGTGAAGGCCTTCACCTTCATACCCCCTTACTTTACTGTTCTCTTTCTGTGGTCTCCACATATCACAGAAAGAACTTTCAGTGACATACATGGAAAAACACTTTATATTTCTTTGTGACTTCAGATAACACAGTGTATTATACACTGTGAATAACAATACATCAATTCATTATGGACTGCAGAACAAATTAACAGCAGGCAGTCCCTCCAGCAGCAAAGCTCAAGCAACTATGAGACTGGCAACCTCATAACGGACATCTGCATATAAACCTATTACAACTGTCAGATAAGTTTGTCGCAACAGGATGATTTCTAGAAGTCTGACATCAAATCATAGTGATTTCCATATAAGCGGTACTATAGCAGGTAGTAATAATTACAGCATAATCATCCTCACTTGTATTCTTAACAGATTTATTATATAATCCAAAAATAACACTAATACACCACAGCGTAAGAAGCATAACTAAAATAATAAAGTCACACTTTATTATTGAGCGCTTTCCTGTACACTACTAATGACAGACATTTGAGTTTCAGACTTCATACCCTTCAGAAAATTCATGCTAATGGAAAACTTGTTATTTTATCAACTTTCTGAGTTTGTAAGAACGATGTTTAAAAATCGTCCCTATTTTTGGGCCTTTGGTCCACTTTTACTTTTGGCTTTCTCCAGATTTTTTGCTCTAAGAGGCTGAGAGGTATGAAATGACTACATAATCCAAAAGATAACACCAAACACACCAGAGCATACGAAGCATGACCAAAGGCCTTTACCTCCACACCCCCTTACTTTACTATCTTCTTTCTGTGGTCTCCACGTATCAGAGAAAGAACTTTCAGTGACATACATGAAAAAAATACCTTACTGTTTCCCTGTGACTTCAAACAACACTGTGAATTATATACTGTGAATAACAATACAGCACTTCTTCATGGACTGAGAAAAAAATAGCAGCAGTTAGTCCCTCGATCAGCCACGCTCAAGCAATTATGAGACTGGCAATCTCATAACAGACATCTGCATATAAACCTCTCACTACCATCAAATAAGATTGTTGCAACTGGATGATTTCTAGAAGTCTGGCATCAAGTCATAGTGAATCCCATACATAAGAGTTACTACAGCAGATACAAATAATTACAGCCTGATCATAGTCACTTGTATTCTTAACAGATTTATTATATGGTTAATAACTGAGCTTATCCCAAATGTTTTTGTAACATTATATTAACTGACTCAAGCCTGTACTATTTTGTTAATGGACAGTCTTGCCTTCTGAATCTGGTGGCAGTTTTTGAAGAGTTTGGCAATGAAAGAAAGAGTGACCACATTTGCAGTATACTTGGATCTTGCAAGTCATGTGATGTTATTCCTCCATAAAATAAAGTCTACATTTGGAAAAAATTTGCATTTCTTTCAAAATTGTTACTACATCTATTATTAATTGCAATTGTGCATTTTTGTTTATATTGTTACTTTCTATTCTGTTTTTATATGTACAGATTACTGCCTCTCAGTTACATTTTTTGGTTTGTGAATTATTTCATCTGGGTAGTACCTGCAAATGGTCAGTTGTGATCAGTGTACTACTCGGGTAACCAAATATAAAATAGAAATAAAGGAATTAAAATAAACTAATTCAAGTCATTGTTTACAGCTATGTAATTCCATGTGTAAATAATAGGTAGAAGTGGAAAACTCATATAAGAAGTGTAGGTTAGTTAGATCAACCTGCAGAGGTGTCCATTGGATTCTGTCAGGATTCACTGTTGGGAATCATTCCTATTTTATCTATGTTTCTTTGTTATAACTATAGACCCTGAATTATATAAGCTGATGGTTGCAAATTTGGCAACATAGTTACCTCTGCAAATGTTGCATAAGTATTTCAAGCCAGTTTAAACATAAATCAAGTAATGTTATTCAAGGCTACTAAGTGCAGTATTGTCAAATTTGTTTTAAAAAATATGTATTTTGCTTACAGAATTAATGCAGAAACACTTAAAGAAGATAATGAAGTAAAAGACAAAGCAGTCATTACAGACAATAAATTAAACTTTTAATATGTGTGTTGCAAAAAAGTTGAAAAGGCTTGTAATATACTTCAGACTCATGTAAAACCAGGAGCTTTCAAGAAGATGTTGTACCCCTAAATCCACCTTTGAACATCCCAACTATGTGATATAATATAATGCCACAATCTGAAGCCTAAAAATGAATTGACTGATTCAGCTCAAGAAAGATCAGAGTTTTAAGAGTGGTTAGAAAAACATAAACTGTGCTGACAAATAAAAATAGCTACCTTTGCACTCTGTATCCTATTGATTGTTTAAAGGGGTCCTGTACTTCGTGTTTGTACTATATACCTGTCAACTGTCCAGATTTGTGCAGAATGTCCAAATTTATGCATCATAGTTTTGTCTGTGCTTCATACAATTTGTGGTTTTCTGGCAAACCATTGACAGTTGAAGTCACAAAATAATGACATACATTTGAGCTTTAGACTCTATATCCTTCAGAAATGATATGCTGTTATCCTAACAACTTTCTAAATTTATAAGAACAATATTGAAAATCTGTCCCTAATTATTAAACTTTGTCCCCCATTATTTTTGACTTTGTCCAGATTTCTTGCGTTTAGAGGTAGACTTCCACTATGAGAGTATATAAACTGATAGATGTCCTAACTTGTAAAACTTTGAAACCTGACAGTTACATATAATGTAATGGTGCAACCCAAGATAATGTTTTTTTCTGGCAGAGAGGCAAGCCCCCCCCCCCCACTGTTGCATCATTGACCGACATCCACTACTGAATATACACGTTGCTTTCATGTCTTTACTGTAATCGCCTTCCAGAGTACACATGCATACTCACTATGAGAATTTGAATATGATAACAAGAATGTAAATTTACACTTACTCTTTTTTTCTACATAGTCACTTTTCAGTGAAATCCAACTATATGAACCCCTAGACAGTGAACCTGTGCTTTCTGAAGGTTTTTATATCTAACATATGGTTTTGCAATCTTTTGAATTAATTGCAGTGGATAAGGGTTAAGCTTACCCCCACCCCACCCCAGCCCATGTAGGAAAGGTTTCAGCGAGGTCAGAGTCACTGTACTGGGTTTGTCCAAGTGGGCTTTCCTGAAAAGTAATTTGCCCGGATGAACCATTTGTAGATGCATACGCACTTTTGGTTTTACAGATCCTCTGATCTTTATTTCTTTGTTGTATTATTGCTAAACATTTTCATCTGCTTATAAACAATGAGCTGTTGCTTCAGATTTAAATTAGTTGTTCTGATATACTGTCGCTATTACTACTCTGTCTTCACTTTTGATCATTTGTGCTACTTTATTTGAATTATTCTGCTACTTTCTGAGTTGTACATATTTTTCTGTGGCCCTATTTTTTGTATAGCCTGGCTAAAAGAAGTGCCTTAGGCCATGAAATCCTTACTATGATGCAGACAGCCTGAGATCAGCTATCACCTTGGATGCTAGAGGAGCCAGGGAGGGTGAGGTAAGAAATAGTGGCTTTGATAGCTTACCTAGTCTGAGAGGTAGGAGCTTCTTTCTGTAATAGAGACACATCTTTGGTGATGAGATGTATCATAATTACAGGACAGATTACCAGTAAAATTACAGCATCTACTTGGGGTGGGGTGGGGGTGGGGGGCACGTGATGTCACTACCTCTCTGTCCATTTAGGGCATACCAAAAAATCCTCTCTGGCATGCAAGGCAAGAGTATATGAGACTACAGACTGCTCCACTTCCCCTGCCCAACAAGCCATTGGTGCAGTCTCAGTCCTGGTGGATAGCACTGGAGACACTTAAGGATAAATGGTGCTGCTGATGGTCAAATGAGAGCACACAAAGTGGGGGGTTAAAAGGCATTGGGCCAGTTCAATTACCTTCAAGAATTAATAGCAACATTATCTCAAGCACATGGGTACTTAGGTATTATCACAATCACATTGCAAATGACTCACTTTTGATGTAATCATTTGCCATTCACGTGGCGGCAAAGTTATTTAACTTGCACTTTCTACATTTGTAAGGAATTAAAATCTATCCAGATTTTTAGGCTGTTGTCCTGCCATTATTTTAGGCTTTCTCTACATTTCTTGTACTCCGATGTTGACAGGTATGTCTGACATCATTAGTTAATTACAAAAGCTTCCCTTCACTTAGGGCAGAAGTGTCATGTGAAAGATATAACTACTGTTGTCCACTTTTCTTTTGTTAGCTGTACCAAGCATATTTATATACGTCTCAACTGTCCAGATTTTTCTCACAATGTCCAAAATTTTGCCACTTATTTTTGGTGTGTTCCTCATAAAATGTGTGACTTTCTAGCAACTCACTGGGATGATCTGAGGACTGATGAAGTGTCCCACTATCGCAAAACAGACAATGGTACTTAACGGTACTTACATACAAGAAATCACTTTAGTCTCACTGTTTCATTGTAGAAATTTCGGTACTTACATTATCTGCCACCTGCTCATTGCGGTTTGTCAGCAGTACATGTACAACCATGACTCATTTGCAAGGTGGTTGCCATAATACATAAGTACCTGATCATGTAGATGCTCCAGTTTAAGTTTAGTGTATAAGCATGCTTTAATACTTTAATGTAGGCTCATATAAGATCCCACTTTAAGGCATTATCTGAGGCATGGCACCTTATGAGTGAAGTACCCCTTGTGCTGTACTGTAGTGTCAATAGTGAGGTAGGAATTCAAGTATTTCCAGTAGGAATAAAACCCACAGCCTTCAGATCCTTTGGCATCAAACACATGTGTGAATTCTACTGAGTCACATTACCATACACATTCTATATAACAAGTAAGATTCCCTAGCAGAATACAAAGCATTGTACTAACTGCTATTTGCTATTGAAGTGCAACGCTGTCATGTAGTAGTGACCCAAGTAAAGACACAGCATCTGTCACTGACAGAATGATATCAGGATGTCTAGTAACACAATACTACATTATTAAAAGTATCAATGCACTATTATAGTGCTTTATGACTACAGTGAGAAGTACAGTACCACAGGAAGTAATACTGCACCACAAGTCAGTCTTTCTTTAAGTGTACTCTAGTTTGCATACTGCTGTGGTGTGTATATAGCACATCAGTAGACAAATGGATCATTGTTTAAATTATTACCCTCTGCCCATGCCTGTGTCATACATGGCACACTACCACATTCTACTTAATTATGTCAGAAATAATTGTCCTGTAAATTTTATGTTATCCAAAGAGTTCATGGCCTATACAACACATTATTGCAAACCTGGTAATATAAGGCACTGTGAGGTTTATAGTACCAGAGGGCATTTTAGGAAGTTGTCTTGTAATTTCTGTAATTATCAGATGCTAACAGGAGAAGTGATACAGGTATTGGAAAGCAGCAATTATACAGTACTACAGTAGTGTGTCAGTTAAAACAGCAGAAATGCTGACAACACTACATTTCTACACACTGCATCCCAAAACTGCTTTGTAAATTGGATATTAAAAAGCAATGTATTGCATGGTGTTATGAAAATGCGTTATAACAAACTGCAAAGCATAATGTATCATGGGAATGCAAGGATAGGCTTCTTAAGATCTTCACAAATGAATAGCCTAGTACATACCTATGAATCTGTAACACTAAATTTGATCCTCTCCCCTCACCAAAGCTATCCTGCTATGCAAATATAATGTATATGCATGCATTCATCCATCCATCCATCCACCCAAACCCCTTTTTCCTATTTTGCATCCATACATGTATAACTCTCAAGTCCCAGATTTGGCAGACTATCCCTTTTTTGCCCTGTCCCTCATAAAATGTTTGATTGTCTGGTAAACCATCGAGGATTATAATTAGTAAATAATGACAAGCCTCACAGTTTTATACTGTTTACTCATCAGAAAATGCTTATACCAATATTTCTAAGTAAAACAGAATAATAATTAAAATTATTCCCTGATTTCAGGCCTTAGTCCTGTATTTTTTTGGCATTGTCACTGATTCCTAAACAAAGTAGTTGAAATCCATGGATGTAGCTTTGGTAGATCAAATATTATACTAACAGCAAGTTTAACTTGTAGCATTCCCTACATTTATTTATTTGATATCTATACATGTTCCAAGGATTATCAACTAAGCATTATAAAATCAAAATTAATAATGCATTTACCATGACAGATTAGAAAAAAAGTACTCAGTAAGATAAAATAATTAAATAACCAACATAAATTATTTGCAAATTTAAGCATACCTAAAGATTTTACTAAACGGACTTCCTAAAGGGGGACTTCAGAATAACACCCCTGAATTAGGGAAGATAGTAGATTGCAGAGCACATGGTACAAAAAGACAAAGAAAAGCATATCAGATGTTTTGAGGTGCTCATTAGAGCAGTTAGGGACCCTTCTCGTGGTGACCTAAGAGACATAATTGGGGAGGAGGGGTCAAGGGCTCTTCCATTACTTAACAATAGTCTGTTGCAGATGAAGGGATATGGATTTGGGCAGCATGATGTCTCAGTGGTTAAGGTTTCTGCCTTAGAGGTGCATAGTTTACAACATAGTACTGAGACGACATGAGGTCTGCATGGTCTCCATTTGAATGTGTTGATTTTCCCCATACATTTAATGTTTCTCCAGAAACATGCTAGTTGATTAGCTATTATAAACTGTCCATATATATTATGTTTATCCTCCTATTTGTATTTTGTGTTGTGGATGAATATTTCACTTGTCTGTTTAGCAAATAAATAAATTAAATAGCAATGCCATATTGGCCCCAGTGCTTGCTTTCCATCAGTCCCTCAATTATCACATTTAGAATGTTATGCAATACGTATCATACATTCTCTTTGGACAGGCCCACAGAATGTAGGGTACCCATTAAAAAACTTTATATAGAGGTTTGCTGTTAAGGTTAAACCCCAGTTACTAGTTCTATTATTTGTTCTGTCATAGCTGGAGAGATATTCCCCTGAATAAGATTTAATGCAACCTCTCAATTAATCAGACAACAATGAATGTGTGTGTGACATAGTCTGTTTTCAGAATACCTTATACTTTGTATGTAAGCTGTAAAATGAAGCAGTTAGATACATCAGAAATTCAGTTCTGCATGCTTATCAATTCCATGACCAGTGCTGTATGCTTGTGTGCCCTTGACTACTGTTACAGCAGTTAACAGCCTCTGTGAAATGGACTTGCAAAGTAAAATAATTTTGCACTGACAATTTTTCTAATCTGTAATCTGCTTAGTTTTCAAGAAAATGAGACTGTACTGCTTGACTTTCTGACACTAAATTTAGAATTGCTGACATCCCTTCAATAAATAAAGCCTTCTGTCCCTACTCTGCTCTGTTGTCACATCTTTACAAACGAATGTAAATCGTTTCTATTTTTCTTGGCAGACTTCATGCATTTATTAATGCTGAGAGCATGCAAAAAAACAAAACAAACTGCACTCTATAAACGTCTTATAAATCTGAGGCCAGGATGAGGAGGGGATAATGAGACTGTAGGGGATCTTCTTAGAAGAAACATTACCAAAATAAGAAGGAAAAAAGTGATATTTTCTGCTGTATATTAAAAAGCATAAAACCATCATACAACTCCCATGAGTGAGCAATACTGGAAGAGAGGCAAGATATTCACAACTGCTTTTCAGCTTGCAGGTGCAATTAGCCAATCGTTTGTGGCAAAACTGCTAAGTGAGAATGTTTACTAGCCTTTGTTGTTGAGAACTAAAATTCATTGGTTAATTTGGTTTGTTAATTATCTGTAATCTGTACCACATGGTCTGTTGATGGCAATGAACAGATAGTGAAGTAAATGAGTGCTGTAGCAAGACTACATCTGATGTTACAGGTGTTTCAAAATAGTTGCATCTGCCAGTTGTCACTGTTTGCCCATATCCTTAAACTGCTAGGAATAACTGTAATAACATATTAAAAATCCCTAAAGAGATGTAAGTCAAGTCAGCAGATGGATGAACTGTGTCTCAGGATTATAAAAAAATTGTTAAGGACAGCATCCTAAGCCTATTTTTTCATACCGTGTACATATTTCAGCCTGTTTACTTTATTACATTTCGGCTGAGTTACTTGTTACTTGTTTACTACAAGCTTATGATGTTTGACCCTTCATATGTTTTAAACCCATCAAATATTGAGACCCTGCTAGAGGTAAATTCAAAAGAAACTTTTTAAGGTAAACTATTCACTTTAATTATTTGTAAAAGATATCAGTAACTTCTTCATTTTACAGCTTACATACATGTGCTTTGTTTTCTGTGAGATATTGCTACTTCGTATATCTCAAATGCATACTTTGCTTAAGTAATCCATGTCAGTTCTGACTCTCTGTACTGCTGAAACATACATATTGAGAGCTTGAAGGCTTCTGAAACAAACCAGACGTTAGCAGCATAATATCTAGCTTTATCCATGTTCACCTGCAAGTCATTTTCTCTCATTCTGAAGTGTACCGTCTCATTCCTAACCAGCCCTGCTACTGCTTTTTACAAAAAATTTGTACAACTGTCCAGCTTTTACAGTAAACATGAGAAGGGAGCACATAAGAGATTGTCTTTTTAATATGCCTTAGCAGTATGACCCAATTTAATTTCAGGGTCTGGTGCCTGACTGCTACCTTCCCTTTTTCTAAATTTCAAATGCAAAAATATAAAGCATTGCTTACTTGCCTTTCAGAATTTTCTATGGAGTTTTTCAAACCAAATCTCTTACTTTCCCTGGTCTTTCTAGGTACAGATCCAGCTCTTTTTCTTTCTGATTTCTCTCCCTGAGGAGCATTTTTTTTTTGTAGAAATGCAGTGAGAGTTTTTGCTTATTTTCAGATATCACTAGCCTTGGTGCCTGTTTCAGCTAAATCATGGTAAATACAGTAGTGAGGCAAATGTATTTGTCATGAACAAGAACTACTATTTTATATTTTTCACTATTGTGGAAACCATTTACCTTTTATTGCAGGAATATATAGAAGTACATATATGGCCAATGTGTGAAATGGGAGGTTCACAAGTGTTCAGTGAAACTGAGAGATGCACACAAGTAATGAGTACAGTAACTCAAGGCAGGTGATCAACAGAACAGTAAGATTTACACTTGTGATTAGTGAGTACAGGGAGATGAAAGCAGATGAACATAAATACAGTGAGAGATACACAGAAATGCAATATGCACCACTAAAGATACATAGGGGAATGTGGAAACAGAAGTACGCAGGTGACTCTGGTAACAATTAGATGTGGCCAGGTCATTACTGATTACAAGGAGAGATAGCTGGGTGATTGGTGAGTACAGTGAGAGGTGCACAGGTGGCTGATTAGTGATTACAGAGAGAGGAACCCAGGTGATTAGTGATTACAGGGAAAATTTCAGAGCTGAGTGATCAGTGAATACAGGGAGAAGTACACAAGTTATTTATTTATTTATTGGTGTATTTACTAACCAATTGTACGAGCTTGTCTACTGACCCTTTTTAGACATGACCCAGCTCCTGACTGCAGTACACTATGACACTGACAATATAAGATAGATGATCAAACAAAACAATGACAGCAAATAAGATACTTAAATCTAAAACATTAAGTGAGCATATTTAGGTTGCTAAATGCATATGAATAAAAGTATGGTCATAAATACGCAGTAAAAGAAATTTTCAAATTGTGCAACTTAGTGCTTTTGTGATTTTGGTCAAAGCAGAAACAACTGCTTGCTATAATTTCTAAACAGACTGGAGTAACCAGCACTATGGAAGCATATACAGTTGGCTTCTTTATACAGGAAATATTTCTGTGTTTTTTGATTGTTTGTAAGATTTTTTTTTTACATTATTTGGAAGAGGATTCCACAGTGTAGGTCATTTTTTAGAGAAGGATTTTTCACATACAGCATTTTGAAACTTTGGTCTACATAATAAAAGAATGTCATGCTGACTGTTTCTAACAGAGTAGTTTTGTTCTCAAAGGCAAGGTTTTCTTTTCAAAAGGGGGAAATAGCCCCATTGTCATAAGTGCCAAGAAGAATTGTTTCCCTGCTTATAACAAGTAACCAGCTGAAGACATTTACTAAATCACAATGATGACTTCTTTTGTCAGCAAGGAGTACAAATCAGCAGAGTTTGGTTTCTAGAACTTGTACTTTTCAGGTATTTTGTGCTGAGTGGAGGCAGATTAGACATTTTGGGCTACAGCACTATGAGTGACTGGTGATAGGAGGTGAGAGATTCCCTTCACAAAGTGTAAATTGGGACAGAACTTTAGGGGTGATGTTGAAAAGTTAAAGAAAGAATCAAGTGCGAGTCCTACATATTTTTTATCTGAGATATTAGGAAGGACATTGCCCAAGATTTAATAAAACTCCTGCAGGCATAGTTTAGAGCCTACACAGAATGGTACCAAGTCCATGTACACGGTTTCCCCTAGGCAGCATACCATGCATATCAATCATGGTGTGTTGTTGAGGGAGAGCCAAGTAACATGGTTATTAGATCAGTGTAGGTAGTGTAATGTTAACTGTGTCCGTAGATAGGTAAGACACTCCATGCACTGCCAAATTGCAGCATATCAGTCTATTTTTTTTTAAATTTAAAAACATGTTTGTGCACCACGGCGCAGAGCGCAGCCATGCTAAGCGTTGCCAAGACACCTGCCAGACATCTAAAAATAGAATCTGGATGCATTTAATTATTTACTGAAATGTCAGGTGTAAGTGTAGCTAAGCAGGTTTGCATAGCATGGTGCTCAGCAGTGCTTATATGGGTATAGCAGACTTTCACATATCCATGTAGCCAAATGGGTAGAGTTGCAGCCTCATGAGCAGTAGGTACAGGGTGTGAACACATGGAAGGGAAAATATTCATTTAGTTTTGAAATACAAAATTATGTCAATTATTTTTAAATTCTGGCCCACTGCACTCCACTAAGCTCTGCTAAGACCTGCTAAGCACTGCATAAACACAATAATGACTTAAAATGTTTATACACTGCTCTGCTCTGCTTAACTGGTTTATACACCGCTAAGTACTTCTAAGCATGTGGGTCTTCAGGTTTTCACACTGCTCAGCACAGCTACACTGGTTTGCGTGCTGCTAAGTGATGTGCCACATTTTTAAATAGTGCCCAATGGAGTGTAAGGGCAAAAAAACAGGCTATATTAAGCTGACTAGGTTTGAATACAGCATAATCTGTTGGAGTTCTGACTATGTAGTGACTATGGCAGGTGTTGCAGAGGGTGTGAACTTCCGGGTGCAGCATTGGGGCATTCAGGAGTTCAGGGTCATGGTTGGACTCCTGGTAAAAAAACATGGTGACCAACTGCTGCAGGGAGGGTTCCAGGGCTCAGAGTGCAAAGCAGAGGCCTGGGACCAGTTGGCACATGAACTCAGCAGTGTGATAGGTATCCCCACACAGGTGAGCAGGTTTGTCACCACTATGATGACTTGAAGCATCAAAAGTGGGATTTCTTGGACACCTGGGTCTGAGAAGCTTGGGCAGTGAATGCCCCACAAGTCTGTAAGTAATCTTACCTCTGTTTGGCCAATAACTAAACTGAATGTCTGCTAAACTGTTATGCATAATGGTGTGCTTCTCTCCCAACAGCTGCAGAGGAGAGAGCTTGCAATATAAAGGCTCATGCCAGGTGCTTGGATAGGTTGTACCATGGGTGTGGTGAGTACAGATGTATTATGCTAATTATAGTCAAATAAGCAAGAACGAGTAAAGCATTAACTGCAATTAGGTATATACAGTAAAGATTGTATTGCAATGAATGTGGACTTAGAGCTGTACTGCAATAAGTGAAATCTACCAAATGTAATGCAATAAGTAGGGAAGAGTAAAGCATTAACAATAACAAAGTATTTATAATAAAGTTTCTAGCGCAATAAGTGTGGAATTACAGCTGTATTGCAACACCTGCATAATTATAACTGTTGTGCAATAAAAACTCGAAACTATACCAGGAACTGCATGAAGGGATTTCAATAAAGTCTGTTATGCAATAAATGTGACAGTAGAATTGTTTTGCAAGAAATTAATTATGACAACTGTTCTGCAATAACACATCAACCAATACCAATAACACCAAGGTAAATTGTGTACATCAGGAACGTCTTGTTTTAACTATTGTAGTTGAGCTATATGCATTCAGGCTGTGAATTAAGGTGCTGTAGTCAAGTATAACAGTGTAATAGCTGTAGACTGGAAATACAATGTCTGCCAAATGAATGGTGTAACACATATAGTACCTGTCAAGGCTGATTCTAGGCCACTGTTGTTCACATAATGCTCTGTCATTCACAAACAGCAGATAAGTAAGGTATATGGGTGAGGTAGCCCACTCCATGATCTGATATTGTCTGTTGTCTCCACAGATATTTAAACCCACTAACAATATATTGTGTACGCCTCTAGTCTATATGGTAATGCATAGGTTACCTACTCTCTCTGTCATGCTTGTACTTCATGCATGTGTGTTCTACTGTCACTGTAGGCTAGTATAAAACTGTAGTAGTACTGCCAGATCATATTTTGTTTCCTGGTAAGCTGTAGGCAAATAGCAGTCAATTAATAACCAGCAGTGACTCACTAGCTCAGTTTGTTACATGTACTGTATAAAGTGCATTTTGGCACACACAGACCAGGGGTCGAATCCAGTGCTAAGTTTCACTACATAATACTCACAACTTCTCTTTCCACAGGAACTACGGGTAAATGGGTGAGGTAGCCCATATTGTCAATAAATAATTATGTGTTTAGATGTCACAGACTTTTTGAATCATTAGCAAGAATGTGAAAATACAACATAAAATAAAGGAAATAAATATTATAATAATAAAATAAACTGAAATATGTAACTTGTTTTGTCTTGGTATGCCTGTATGCCTGGGGTGTCTGTAAAAATGTTGCTGCAGCCAATTCATACATGCCATGCAGATGTCCTCTGCAGTCACTGCTACTGGGTTCTATCTGCATGCCTGCCAAGGAAGGCATGATAGTTGTTTAGTTTCTGTACTGTACACATACATATCTCTCAAGTGTCACGCTGTCAAGTAATGTAATTAGTAGTGTGTAATCCCTCTGTCACAGGTTTATCATCGACATGATTACCTAAATAGCAGAGTATCATTACATCAGCCCACAGTACACTTTGGTAGTTATATAGGTCCACCTAATGTGCACGTGTTCTGTGCAGTTGTGTAGCTGTAGTTGTTATTGCTTTGCTCATACTGTTCCATGCCAATAGCTTGAGAGGTATGCACATGCTACAGCAGCTATAGGGAACTTGTACACATAAAGAAAGGACAGACCTGTAGAGTGGATAGTAGTACTGTTGTCAAGTATATAGCCAATAATAGCACTAATGCCCTGTTTTTCTCTCTGTCTCCCACCCCTTATCTTCATTTATTTATTATTGTTATTCATTGGTTATAGTTCACTATTAACACATGTTGTTACATTAAACTGTTTTTTGGGGCATGTGTTTATTATTATGTATTATAATGGTTGCATATTAATATATCTTGTTGAATTACCTATTTTGTTGATCTTATGCTATAACTGTTGATAACATGCTGTTATTATACTGACTGTTCTGTTATTTATTGTTGTGTTTCACATAATATGCATTGTTATGTACTTGGGCTATGTTCTGGCTTGCTGTTATTACTAACAATATGTTTTGTTCATAACTAACCTATACTTATTGCTATACCTCCATCACCACAGCACATCAGAGTAGGCCAGTTCCCGGTGATCCACCTACCCTACCATAACTGGTCATGGCACCGGGTCCTAGCATGTCTGGGATACCGGCTGGTGGTGCCCCCTCCACTGCCCCTGCACCACCTGCGGCATCAGATGGAACTGCCTCAGGGGGCGGGGCCTGGCCTATCTTGGGATCAATGGCAGAGGGATGGTAGTCACCCAGCAGCAACTACCGGCTATGGTGTGCAGGATCATTTATCAGAGCTATGAACATCACCTGCACCAGATTAAGGGCACACTACCCAACCTGGTGAGGCAGGCTGGCCCTGGTGGCCAGCCTCCAGCACAGCTACCTTCAGGGCAGTGAAAGAGCAGTGTTGACTGCCCATGGTTGGGGACCTCAGTCACACTGCTGCTGTTTGGAGGCACATGTGTCTCCGATTCCACAACACCCTGACCATCCAAGGTGTATATTCCCTCATGTGTCACACACTGCCCATGTCTGCTGACTTGTCTGCCTTGTCTGTCTGCTATTGCATCCTATCCTACCCAACTGATCTCCCCACATGTACCTGTGTCCCTTCCCCAACATTCCACTCTCTCCTGGAAAAAAATGGACACCTGTCCCACTAACAAAATATCGTGCCATACATAGCTCTCCATTTTGCATGTGTCCACTGGACACAAGTAATGTGGTCCAATTGGCTTGACAACACATTTATGTTTTCTCGCCTCTCTCTCTGGGGTTTGAGAGTCCAAATTCATCTTCAAAATCTGTCAAAATGCACAGCTGTTGCTGTACAAGAAATGGATAGCTATGGTTCTTTCTTATAACCTTCCTGCACATCCCTACTTGCTGTTCACTATGCCTTTCCTTCTGCTTGCCCCCATTTCACCACTTTCCTATCTCCCCTTGTTTCTTTTCTTTATATTTTTTTAGAGTTGGTTTGCATCACACCACTTTGATTAGGTCATCTTAAATGAGCTTTAAAGCACTTTAATGTCTATGTGTGTCTATCACAGTGTTACTCACATGTACAAAATAAACACCTCTGCCAAGACTTGAACCCAGGACCCTCTCAACTACAACATAGTACATTAACCCACCATACTACACAGGTTTTAGGTTACATAGGTGTTTCCACCAATACATACCGACTGTTAACTACTGTCATTAAACATGTAAATGATATATAAAAGGAATGGGAAATATAGGAATGTATCTTGGACCCTGGTGCAATAATACACCAGTAAACAGCCAAAGATATACCAATGGATGTACGTGAGGCCTGTGATAGCAGGTATATGTGCCCTTTTATCAGCAACTTGTGGAAAGACACCTGCTAAGGCAGCTATGGTAAAGTACATGTACAACTGGGACCATAGTGCAGAAATACAACCACATAAAGCCAGGCACATACTCATGGATGTAGAAATATCTCTCACAGCCTGTATATGTGCACATATATCTTGCAAATACACATTCTTTGGCAGTGTCTCAGTAGCTCAGTCTGTTAAATGCCTTTCATGCAGTACATTTTGCTGCACACAGTCATGGGTTCAATTCCAGTGTTGTGATGCACTTCAATTACATTATTGTGCAGACAGCAAATAATCACTATGTCTTGCAGTCTTAATCTCCACAGTTTACTGCTACTTAGTTAACTGCTACCCAGTTTTGCAAGATAAAGGCCTGCAGGCAGAGATACAATGCACATATCCACATCACCTAACTATATGTTGCCTACCACTCTGTTATTCACACTGTTGCGTAACAGATGCTCCTTACTCACAGGCACCAATTGAACTGTATAGAATACCCTTAACCTGGCTCTGCTGTAATAACAGCCCTGACACAGCTGCCACAGTTACACATACAACTTGTGTCTAACAAAATGTTAACAAATCCCCTCGTCTGCTGTAGCTGCAGCAGCAGCAGCAGCAGCTGCAGCCTGTACTATACAGAGCTGCATGTAAAGGTAGCTGCTACAGACCTACCATACCTCCCAACCACCTAGAGCAAGGGATACAGACACAGCTATACTTACTGGGGGTGCAAAGGCCCAGAGATAGGGACATGTTCAACAGTTTGCCCCTACAAAGATAGTAGGTTGATAGAATAACAGCTACTGCATTAGCATGCATATTTTGATGGGTATGAAGTGTGACACTCACATGTCTCTCTTCCCTTACTGACATCAACCCACAATTTTTGCCAGTGAACTGTCAGATGACCACAATGTTATGGGACACTGACCAAACATATGAGGCAGAACTGTGCACATAACTTCACAAATTTCTACAGTGGACAGTAGTTGTACCTACCCTCTGTGATGCTGTAGTCACTACACCTCAGTATTGTCCATCTCAAACAGTAAGAAAGGGTCCAAAGCCTACATGAAGGCTTTATATATTGCACTGTGGTGGCGTATCATTGGCTACTGATACTGCAATTCATCTGTTTTGGCTGCAATTAGCAATTCTGAGCCACAGATTGATGCAGAGACAATTAACTGCTAATGAGCATTACCTTCAAAAGGCAAGCAACTGATGCTGGGGAAGAGGTCTGTATGAGATTTCAGGCACAAAGACAATGTATGTTATAAGCTTTTCCAGAGGAAAGATTAAAAAAAGGAATACTGCATTCCACCAGGCATGTAATAAATGTCTCCATATAATGGGATGCAGATGGGAGGATGGAGGTATGGGGAATAGGGAGTACAGCAGTAGGCTTGACTTATATCTATGGTATTGAGATGTCATTGATACTCTGCTGTCCTACACCTACAGGCATGACTCACACCTGTAACAAAACAAACGATAGCAAGCAATTCTGCCCAAAAACACACCAACAGTCAGGTTCCACCAATGTTCTTTATTCCATCAACGATCTGGTACCTCGGCTATTCGCCTTCAAAGGATCACCTGTCCCTGCTTTTTAGCGCATCTCAGCTCTGTCCCTGTCAATCCCTCCCACAACAGTCGGCTGTTGTAAGAAAGCTAGTGGATTACACATAGTACATGTTGCTGTTGTTGTTGTTGTGTCTTTTGGCTTTTTCCCGGTTAGGGGTCGCCACAGTGGAACTCCGGTCCGCTAATGATTGGCAGTAGATTTTTACGTACCGAGTTGCCGGCTCTGATGCACAACCTTCAATGAAGGTACGCCCCATTCATGCATGTCTCCACACAGAAGACGCTCTAGCTGAGAATCGAACAGGACAACGTCTTACTGTGAGGTGACAATGCTACTGCAGCACCACTACCGCAGTAAAAATTAGTTGTTAGTATATAGTGACAATAACTAAGGGTGTACACTCCTGTAACATCAAATGATGTACTGTATGTCACCTCCTCTCATTCTGTGAATGTGTCACATACATAGTTCTAACATTGTAAAAGTGCCCCTGAATGTCCTGTTGTACTCTGGCTACATCCCTGTGTTGTTGACATGTTTCCCCATTTGGGTGAGAGCTATGCTTAACATACTTGTCAACCTCCTACAGCAAGAAATCAGGACAAAGCCATAATTAATGGTGGGCCAAAGGGCCAAGCTCAATGACAGAGTATTTATATTGCCCGTACAATGTAAGAACATGAGTAGACTAACACATATTACTGTAGCATAACTGTTTTCTGAGGGGTATGATGTGTGAAAGTCAGAATCTGACTGTATATGCTGACATCAACCACCAGTGATTGGCCAACCATTCGTCAGACATCTACAGTTTTGTGTGAATAGGACCACATGTATGAGGCAGACATCCTGACATTCTGCAAACACCTGTATAGTTGAGAGGTATGATGCCTACAGTGGACATATACTACAGTAGGTTTGCATTGCTTTCTGTCATTTTGGCACACAAGTGTTGCTGGACTATCCCCATATAGTTGTAATAGCATGCTGCTATTTGTCTGACAGTGGTCGTATGACATATTAGTGGGAATTTGTCTGTAGGGGACACACCACAGTAGACTGCAGTGATGAGTGTAGGGGCATACAGCAGAATCTATCTCTGCTCACAGGGACATAACCCAGTATTGCTACTGTATTGGTGATATTCACACATGTAGTGTATTTCCAGACTGTGGGGTATGACGTGTGACGGAGCAGTGGATAGTGCAGGCTATTATGGGTGTGCAGGATCTGTACATAGTGGACGTCCATGTATCTGATCCTGTAATGTGTTCCCCTCTTGTTATCTTTCAGGAACCATGTATCCCAAGAGACATCCACTATTCACAACTGCAGAGAATGACGTAATATTGGATGGCCTCAGGTGCCACCATCACATCTTGCTTAGCAGGGCTCAGCACAATCATGAACAGTGGGCAGCACTGTGGGCAGACCTTGTGTGGGTTGTTAATTAGATTGGCCAACAGGACAGGACCTATGAGCAGGTCTGAACCTGGGCCACAGATATAGTGAATGCTGCATGTCATAGGGCAGCTGCTGTTGCCAGGGATCGTGCTGCCACCACTGGAGGGCCTGCAAAGGAACAACCACTCTTGGCACAAATTAATTCATGGTGAACCTAGGATCAACCAAAAGCTCCCAGGCATCCATCACGCCATACATCCTGGAGGTGGGTGCCACAGCGACCACAGAAGAGGAGAGTCAAGGTAAGCTTACTTTGTTCACCAGTGTAACACTGTATCAGTCATTGTGGCAGGCTGTACATACCAGTACATGGGTGTCAGGCCTATCTGCATGGGGGGTGGGTTTTATGCGCAGTTTTGCACACATATTCAGAATGTCAGCAATATAGCCATTATCACAATAGCTACTGTACATGTGGATATATACACATATTACCTTGTAGTGCTGCAAAATTTGGTGATGCTGGCAATGCTTCTCCCTCACCTTTTCATAGGTCCATCAGGTGTGGCTGAAGCCCATGGTCCTGTACCTGGTAAATTTGATACTGTTGTTTTACAGATCATATATATCCTATGAAAGTTAAAGGGCTGTCATTTTGCCCTATGTACAACTGCTGGGCTTAGCCAGAGTAGACTATTTGTATGTTACAGTCTGCAACAGTTAACTACAGTGCACAGAGAAGGTAATCACAGGTGTGCATTTGTACAAACATTAACATGGTTACACTTACAGTTTTAAGTGACTACACAGCCAGCTATACATGAGGCAATTACTCCAAGATGCCTGTTCAAACACAATAGGGAGATGGTACATACCTGAGGCAGTGATACTACAACTGCCATATCATTCACAAGATAGGTGTACTGGGTGTTATGTGCAGTTCTATCATATACACTGTCATACTGCACACCTCACAGGTGTATTGTACTGGAAACATTAACTGGATGTTGCTGAAGTCAATATTGAAAAGGACCTGTCTTGTCTGTGTATGTTGTTGTGAGTTTGTCTGTTGTGCATTTGAGCAGAGATGAGAAGATATATCACATGCAATGCAGTTGTGGAACCTCAGCTGAATGTGTCTGTGTTAATTACCATACATAATAGTACAAATAGTAATGTACTGCTTTTGTCTTGCTTCTCACAGGTGAATGGGCGGGTTGGTGTCTGTACCCCTCACAACCTGATATCAATGTCTCATCGGACTCTGATGATAATGCTGGCCATGGTGAGGCACAGGTGGGGTTGTCAGGGCCTGAATCTGTCCCAGAGGTTGACATTCCTCTTCTGCCTCCATTGTCCCCACACACAGTCAGTATGCCCACATATACCCAGTCCCCAGAGGCCACAGATATGCATCTTGATCGAACTTGAAAGCACAAAAAGGCAAAATAGCGAAACGGCATATAAGCAAATTCCTTCCCTAGGAAATAAATCGCTTGACCACTTCCATTACTTTGCCATTTTCGTGACTGTAGTGTGATCTTGGAGTTGGTTTAATTAAGTAGGGGGGTGTGGGGGGCAAAGTCCCCCACTTTATGTAATGTTTTATTTATTTATTTTTTTTGTGGAACAGCGATTTTTTTCCTTTGGAAAAAAAATCACTGTCCTAAGCGTTCGAGATTGTAAGCTTTTGCTTACATGGGTTCGATAAATCATTGTTCACTTTTTTAAGTGTTTGATTATTTAACATAGACCTTAACAACTATGGCATTAGTGAGGGTAGACACTGGCTATAACCAGAGAGCTGGCGAGGTCCCACACAGGCAGATTGACAGGGATGCTCAAAGGAGGCTGTTGCCCATTCACCACCTGTCATAGGTGTCACATCACTGGTCACTTGCTGCATGTTTTGGGCCATCATGGAGGCACGGGCATTTTCTAAATGCAACACCAGATGGATGCTTAAGGTTATGGATGCAGCACAGTCTGACATCCATGATTTCCTCCCCCACAATGGTCACACTCTGGATCGGTTCACTGATGTAGTGGTGGGCTGAGACAGTGTATGTTCTTGCTCACAGATTGTCTGTACTGGAAGATCTGGTTGGAGTTGGGCACTGGACATGCGGATGTAGGCCAGCAACACCATCTGCTGAGAGTCCATGTGGCCATGCTCACTCATGCTCCTGAAGTGGCAGTACCTCCAGCACTACAGAAGAAAGTATGCTGCCCACACCATGATGTGGTAGATCATGAGCATGTGGTCCTGGGCATTTCTGTGGAGGATATGGGCCCAGCAGACAGCAGTCATTGTCAGGTATTAGCACCACATCTGACGTTGGGCATGATGGTGCCAGTGCTAGTCTTGGTGAAGCCAGTTCCTGTGTTCATGGCCAGAGACGGTGAACTGCACACTCTATCACGTATGATCCACAGCTGTCCACCATACACACGTGTATGGCTAGCACTGGGCATAGCTGTGTACATGCACACACTCCAACACCATGTCATATGCAGGTCACCAGCAGACACACACAGCACCTCTCCATGGCCCATCTAACCAGCACCCCTTCCTGACTCACACACATGCTGTAAACTGTTTGGCACAGCCTAGGCCTCTGGCACCCCCACACCACATCCTGTGCATGTGATGATACCTGTTTAACATCCCTGCCATCCATGCCATCCCTGCAGGGACCTGAAAATATGTCTTTGATGCACAGGGTGACTATATTACTTTACATGTGTTTCTGTAGTGCATTAGTGTTATGTCATGGCAGTTGTTGTGGGCCACAACAGGTACTATATGCTGGCATGTGTCATGACTACACATCAAACTTTGTGTATCTTTGCTGCCTGATGGTACACTGGTGATAGTGTTACAGAATGACAGGTGTGTCACTGACCTGTGTATGTTTTTGTCCCAGGAGTCTGAGCAGTTAAACTATGGACACATGGCGGCAATACAGTGGCAGGGGATGGCAAGGTAGCACAGCAGAAATATGATGTCAGCAAAGTATGCCAGTAAACATGCATGGCTCCCTAGGTGCATATGTGTAGAACAGTGTGTCAGGGACAATGGGGACAGTCATTGTCATCATGCTTTCATACCCTGTGACAAAGTCTGCTGCCCTTGATATGTGTTACCTGGGTATTCTGCATGTACAAATCTAGATGGTGGCAGACATCAATTATGCTTATGTAGAAGTGGGCAATTTAGGGCCAGCAGCTAGTGACAGGGGCATAAAATGTATGACCATTGCACAGAGATAGGCCAAATGGGCATGTCTCTAGTGCTACAGTGTGTAAAGTGTGTATTTACACACACACACAAGTTGGATGCTTTGAGATTAAAATCTCTTGAGTATTTAGTAATACACACTATATATTGCAGTACTTATCACATGAACCACAGAGTTTATGTGGTTTCAGAGTGACATCCACTGGTCTTAAGGTGGATGACATCAGCAGGCCTTGTAAACAAGGCCAATGTTGAGGCCACCAGCTAGTCACAGGGCCTTAAAATACATATCTATTGCACAGAGATAAGCATATCTCTAGGGCTGCAAGGGGATGTATGTACTTACACATACAAGTTGGATGATGTGAGATTAGAACCCCTGCCTATTGACTGTTGCACACTATGGCTTGCAGTGCTTATCGCATGCACCACATAGTTTATTTGTTATTAGATTTTCAGCCAGTGCTCTTAAGGTGGATGACATCAGCAGGCCTTACCAGAGGAGGGTATTTAGAGACCAGCAACCAGTCACAGGCCCATAAAATGCAAATTATTGCATAGAGATAGCATATATGGGCATGTCCATAGTGCTGTGAGGGGATATATTGATACACACACATACACACAGAGTTGGATGATGTGAGATTAGAACCCAAAACTATCTAGCATTACACACTACAGCTCACAGTACTCATCCCATGCACCACAGGTTATGTCTGTTGTATATGTTGATGCAGCACAGTACTTATGGAGTACGCAAAGTGGCCTTGTGTTAGACAGCATGTTTGGCCTGCAGAGTGATACTGCTTGGTACTGTTATTGTATCTAGTGTCCTAGGGGTGGGATACCTGGTAATATCCCTGCTATGTGTGTACACATACCAGTCTGGCCATATGTGGCTGTTTGCAGTTTGACAGGCGGACATGTGGCCAGGGACAATATGGCCTGTCCAAGACGTGTGTTGTACCCATTGTACATTACACCACTTGTGTACCTGTGTCTGTCTACAGGATGACAGTCCACAGGCACAGGGGGTCTGTTGTTTGAGAGGATTAAGTACTGTTGCGGTCTTGTCTGGTTCCATTGGACAACTGTTGTGATGTGTAAGTGCAGATAACCCCAGCATTCCGGGGTATGTGGGGACATTCGTACATCCCCACACATACCTAGATAAATGTGTATAACAGGGATGTCTCCTTAAATATTGTTGTGTGTATACATTATGTAAATTTGTTACGTAGATATATGTGAAGAGTCTGTGTATCATTGTACTTTATATAGCCATATATACAGCTTGTTATTATATATATATATGCCACACACTGATGGATAAACTCATGAAGCATGAGGGGGACAGGGAGAGACTGATATGTATATGTAGCTGTATGTATGTACAGACATATTTCCACATGCCAGGTCTTTGGGCTGTAGAGATGAGAGACTTGAGCTCAAATTAGCTAAGTTTTGGAGCATGCCCAGTATGATTGTCAGTACTTACAAGATGGCTCCAGGCCAGAGCTACCTGTACTCCAGTCCAGAATTATGTGTGCTGCAGGCCATTGGCTGCTGCACCTGTTATGACAGTACTGCACTTCCCTGATATTATCCAAGGCATTCCCCGGCTGTTTGCTGACCTCAACATGTGACTCATACCTCACAACTGTACAGAACTTCACAGACCGTTCAGCATTTTGCCTCATATGTTTGGTCCATTATACATACCATTGTGGTTTTCTGGCAAATTAGTGGCAAATCAGTGAAGATTGCAGTCAGTAAATAATGGCAAACATTTGACTTTTAGACTCCATATACATCAGGAGATACATGTTATTGCAAGACCTGTTATTCTATTGACATTCTACTTTGTAAGAGCAAATATTTAAAACCTGTCCCTATTTATGGGCCTTGGTCCCATTTTTATTCATGGCATTGGCCAGATTTTCTGCTCTAAGAGGTTGGGATGTATGATGTGACTGGGCTACATGATGCAACACCACACACAGGGTGACAGTCTGCATACCTCTCCCTGTACATATTTTTGCAGAATGTCTAGCATGTCGCCACATATGTCTACTTTGTTCCACATATATTTGTGGTTTTCTGGTACTATACTGTAAACATCAGTCACTGAATTGTTGTAATTACTGAAACAACTCAGTGATGGCTTTTACATCCTGCAGCTAATCTGACCTGTTGTTATACTAGCCACCTGCTAGGTTACTCAGAGCATGTATAATGTCTGTCTGTAGGTATGTCCCTTTGTCCCCCCAATCACACTGGCTTTGTCCAGCTTTGTTGCAGTAACAGATTGAGGGGTTATGACAGTCTGTGGGAATACCACGCTGATGCCCGTGCACTGGCCCAGTAATCAAGGAGCCTCAATCCTCACCACTAACACCAGTGAGGAGCATCCACATTGGGAAGGATAACAAATACACACACAGTAAAGTACAATTTCCCTTAACAGCACACACAGATCACAGTCACTCTGGAGCTGGTTTCTCCCTTTCTCTCCAGATCCCTAATAAGACTCCCCACTGGCACAGCTACAGAGTGGGGTCCTTAGTCAGGGTTCCAAGCCAAGTCCTCCTCGCACTCTTTCTGTCCAACCAGTGTTTCATGTCCCTGCCCAAGTAGCTGACACACACACACACACACACACACACACACACACACACACACACACACACACACACACTTTCAGATATGATTTATATATAACCACACATACACTCCTGAGGGAGGCTGGCACAGGTTCACTAGCTGTGCCCCTTTTGTCCAGGCTATAAGGTAGTAATCACTGCTACCAGGACCCTTACTTATCAACTACTAAAAAGGCCCTTACCAAATGGTGTCCAATTATTACTGTGCAATATTATTATCCAAATGGCAAGTGTAATCAGAACTTTTTAAGGCTTATTGGAGTGGCTTGACCAGTATCACTATATACATGCAATGTACTCTGGAGCTTAAATTATCTCTACACAAAACAGCCACAGTTGAAAGGTTTAAAAATATTTGATAATAAAAAATAAAAACACAAGATGATACTTCTTACTACACAGTGCTAGTCAAGAGTCCAAAGATCACAGAAAAATGCTTAAAATAATACAGTAGAATAGTTCTGACAGAAATATAGAAAACAGCTAGTCTAAACGTACTATTTTCTATCTATTCCTTAAGAGAAACACTAAAGTTTAAGTTCCTACTTACATACAGACAGAGCAAAGCAAGTGCTGATGAGTGGTCAGTTCTGAAGACAAATGCAAAATGCTCTTGTCTGTCTCTGAGAAAGTCCTTTAAAGTGATAATACATCCTGCCGACTCATTTTAGATTACATCATTCTTAAAAATTCTCTGGTTTCCCAGGTTAACAGAAACTCTACATTAACATTTCTTAGTAAGCTTGCACCTGGTCAGGAAACTATATCAATTAAAGACTTTATATACATAAAATCTAGCAATTAACTCTAGTCTCAAAACAATAGAAAGAATCTGCTGGGTGAGACACCGCTGCTCCAAGCCCTGACATCAAAACAGTCATAAAATGCTTGACTTATCGGCTTTCTTACAGCAGAGTGCACTGTTGTTATATTTTTGCAGTTCAACATCCAATACAGTCTTTTCACATTTAAGAGAACAAGCCTGTGGTTTATATTGATATTTACAAATGACAGAATTATCTACAAAATTCTATCTAGTTAGGCTGGCAGCCTTCACATATCTTCACATGCCCCCCCCCCCCCCTGAGAACTCAAGCTAGTTTTTCATCAAGCTAGTTTTTCAGGTGACCTTTGAGAAACATTGTTTGAGAAGGTTAGATCTATCTGAGTATACCTTACCCCATTCCTGTCTTGAGAGCCCATCTGCATTGACATTGCTACTCCCACTATGGTGCTGCACTGACATATCATATGCTTGCAACCCCAGGCTCCATCTTAGCTACTTGGCATTTTGCTGGCTGGCTCTGTTTAACCATGTTAGGGGATTGTGATCTGTCACTACAGTGAATTTTCTTCCATACAGATAAGGCTGAAGTTTCTGCAGTGCCCACACTATGGCTAGACATTCCTTTTCTACAGCTGCATAGCATTCCTCCCTGGGTTGGAGCCTACTACTGAGATAAACCACTGGGTGCTCTTCTCCCTCTAAAGAAATCTGGCTAAGTACAGTGCCCACCCCATGGTTTGAAGTATCCACCTGCACAACAAATTATTTGCTGTAATCTGGACTGGCTAACACAGGCAGTCCTCCCAAAGCTTCTTTAAGCTTCTGGAGTGCCTGCTCACATGCTGTGGTCCACACTA
Source organism: Protopterus annectens (assembly GCF_019279795.1). Lineage (NCBI taxonomy): Eukaryota > Metazoa > Chordata > Ceratodontiformes > Protopteridae > Protopterus > Protopterus annectens. The sequence continues at coordinate 818,184,375 of NC_056726.1, read as the reverse complement.
CCTTATCTATCCTGTTCTTCCTTGTAAGGTCTGTGAGGGGAACAGCTATGGTACTATAACTAGGGCCGAACTTTCCAAAGTACCCTGCTGTCCCTAAGAATGCCCTCAACTGCTTTTTGGTAACAGGTGCAGGCCATGCCTGAATGGCTTCTACTTTGCCAGGTTCTGGCCTGATCTTACCACTCCCCACTCTATGTCCCAGGTAGGAGACATCTACCATACCCACCTGACATTTGCTCAGCTTAATGGTCAACTCTGCCCTCTGTAATCTGCCCAGCACCTCCCTGACATGTTAAAGGTGCTCTTGCCAGGAATGGCTTTAGATGGCAATATCATCTAGGTAAGCAAGGGCAAGCCCTCCTTCTCCTGATAGGATTTGATCTACCATCCTCTGGAAAGTTGCTGGGGCATTTTTCATCCGAAAGGGAATCTTTGTGAACTCATACAAGCCAAAAGTAGTCACAAAGGCTGACCTCTCTCTAGCACTGGGAGTCAAGGGCACCTACCAGTATCCCTTCTTAAGATCAATGTTGGTAAGATAATTAGCCCCACCCAGCTGCTCTAGGGCCTCATCTATCCTAGTCATGGGGTAAGCATATGACTCTGTGTGACTATTTAATTTCCTGTAGTCCACACAGAACCTGATGCTGCCATCCTTCTTTGGCACCAGCACCACTGGGGAGGCCCAGGGACTGTTGGACTCTTGAATTAACCCTAGTTCTAACATCTCCTGTATCTCCTCCCTCAGAGTCTGTTTGAATCTCTCAGGCACCCTATAAGGGGCATGCCTAATAGGCCTTTGGGGTCCTGTATCCACCTGGTGCTGCACCAAGTGGTTTCCAGGGAACATGTCCCCAAACACCTGTAACACTGCTTGGATTTCTCGAACCTGGGTAGGAGATAGGTGCTGGGACATTGCTACGCTTTCCACTGAGGTGTCAGTCCGAACTTCACTGAGAAGATCAGTCACCTGATCGCCCTCAGTCTCCTCCTGTAGTCCACTGCAAATACTCAGCACAAGGGCCTCCCTATCATGGTAAGGTTTCATCATGTTAACACGGTACAATTTGTGCCCCTGCCTCCTGCCTAGCAGTTCCACCATGCAGTTTACATTACTTACCTTTCTTACCACCTTGTAGGGTCCCTCCCAAGTTGCTTGCAGCTTCTTGTGTCTGACAGGATTGAGAACCATTACCTGCTACCCTACAGCATACTCTCTAGCTCGAGCATTCCGGTTATACCATACCTTTTTCTGTTGTTGGGCTTCTGCCAGGTTCTCCTGGGCCAAGCTCATGAGTTCCCTGAGCCTTGTCCTGAGGTTTAGGACATATGCCACAACAGACTCCTTGTGAGATTCACATTCACCTTCCCACTCATCATGAATTAACTATAGAGGTCCTCTCACCCTATGCCCATACAGCAACTCAAAGGGTGAAAAACCTGCAGATTCCTGGGGAACCTCACTGTAAACAAACAGATGGGCAAATATTTGTCCCACTCCCTCTTAGACAGGTCTGTAAATTCCTGTAGCATGGACTTGATTATAGAGTTTAAACTCTCAAGAAGACCATTAGTCTGGGGATGGTAGGGGGTGGTCTTCAGGTGCTTCATCCCACAGTACTTCCACAGACAAGCCAGCAGGTCTGACATGAAATTGGCACCCTTGTCAGTCAGTATTTCTTTTGGGAAACCTACCCAACAAAAAAACTCTAACAAATCATTTGCTGCCTTTTCTGCCTCAAATGGAGGACAAAGCCACTGCCTCAGGTTATCTTGTAGCATAATCTACTACCACTAGGATATACTTTTTCCCTGTGGAACTTGGGGTACTCAGAGGCCCAGCAATATCCATAGCTACCCTCTGAAATGGTTCATCAATCACAGGCAAAGGCATCAAAGGTGCTCTCACCTTATCTCCTGCCTTGTCTACCTTTTGGCACTGATCACAGGTCCTGCAGTACCCTGTTACATCTCCGGAAATTCCAGGCAAATAAAAGTTCTGCATAATATGTCTCTTTGTACGTTTTATGCCCATATGACCTGCAAAGGGAATATCATGTGCTATGGCCAAAAGCACCAGACCGTAGGCTCTAGGTACTACCAACTGCTGTATTCTCTCACCTTCTAGCCCTCCCTCAGGGGTCCACTCGATATGCAGCAACCCTTTGTCCCAGTTTACAGATTCTCCCTTTCCTTGAGAATCAGGTGCCTCACTAGCTATCTGCCTAAGGTCTTGCAATGTAGGGTCTGAGAGCTGAGCCTGTCTCAACTCTCTCTTTGTAACCCTTCCCAGCTCCCCTGCCACAGGAAGTCTGGGATCCTCTGACAGTGGTGCCTCACTGTCAGCCTGGGTACTACTACTCACCTCTACCTGTGCAGTCACTCTGTCCAAGGGAACATCAGTGCTCACAAGCAGCTGTGGATCACCTTCAGTCTCAGTGCTACAGAGTAGCTCCCTCCCTGAAGTAACCCCCTCACCAGTCCTGACTGCAAGTATGCCGTCTGTCTGGGTCTCCTCCAGGCTACCAGACCCACATGCTTGTCTCGTAGCCTGACTGCATGTAACTGCATGACCACATGGTACTGCCTCATCAAAATCCTTCCCTATCAGGACATCTGCAGGATGATAGTTTGGTACCCCTGTTGTTTCACGACAACCTACTACTGGCATTTTTTTTTTCCCACTTACTGGCTCTCTCATATTTTGTTCCCCACCTTGCCTCCATGGATATCTGTATTCCACATGGCCCCACTGGTTCCATTCAAAACATTTAACCCTAGGTCCTGGATGTTTACCTGAAGTAGTAGTTTCCCCTGCTACTGGCAGATTATGTTGGGGCAGTCTGGGCTACCCACCATGGGTTCCTTTAGACCCATGAGCAGTACTGGGGGTCCCTTTTCTGTGCAGGGATGCCCTGCTTGCTAGGTATAAGTCTCCCTTCTTCCCCAACTTATCTGAAGTAGCATATTGTCTATCAGCTAACCAGATCCTCATGTCTTCAGGCAAAGTGCTAAGGGCTTGTTCTCTTACCAAAAAGTCTGCCAGCCTTTCAAAAGTGTTGACCTGACATCCACTCATCCACCTATGAAAATAAGTGCTTGGTTCAGCAACATATTCACACACACTTTCATCTGCCTTGATTCTATGCTCACAAACCTTTTTTCTATAAGTTTCAGGTAAATTCTAACAAACAATTCTTAACAGCAGTATAATTAAAACAGTCAACGTCAGACATTTTGGACAAAATAGTTACAGCTTTACCATGGAGTAAGGCATCAGGAATCGTACCCAGAGCCTTTGGTCAACATCATACTGTTTACATACCCTCTCAAACATATAAATGAAATTATCAAAATTATCCCCCTCTGTAAAGTGTGGAAGGCATTTGTTGACCTTTTTGTGCTTCTGGAGTTTAGTTACTCCCTTCCCCATTACCTTCATAACTATGGCGAAGAGTCAGCATCTCCTTTTTGTGCTGCCTCTGCCACTCCTTTTCCACAGCTTCCATTTCCAAATACCTGGCCTCCAACTCAAGTCTCTTTAGCTCCAAATGGATTTTTAAGTCCTCTGCACAAAGGTTGAGCTTTCCATTTGCTGAGTGTTGTACATCTCCTTGGCCAGTCTGATCATCCTCCTGGTTGCTGTTTTCTAATGCAGCGGTGACCAAAGCTGCAATCATGTTTACCTTAGGTTTCCCAAAACCAGTCCTTTAGCCTGGCACATCTCAGCCAACTGGCTCCTTGTCATCTTTCCATACTCCTCTGCTGACATGCTTGCCTGCTCTCCCTCTCTAACTAAGCTCACAAAAAAATAAAATAAAATAAAACAATTGTGATCTGAACTCTGAATATTCACTGCATGGCTGATTTAGTGTACAAAAATACCTTCAGTGATCACTGTACACAAGCTACAGGAATTCACTATCCACACCACTGCAAGCCAATTGCCAACCAATTAATATGTGGTGTGGATATCCCACCACTGCCAAACAATTAATATGTGATGCCTGTGCAACGGCACAATAATCAAGGAGCCTCAATCCTCACCACTAATACCAGTGAGGGGTGTCCACATTGGGAAGGATAACAAATAACACACACAGTAAAGTAGAATTTCCCTAAAGAGCACACAGAAATCACAATCAGTCTGGGGCTGGTTGCTCCATTTCTCCCCAGATCCCCAGTGAGACTCCCCACTGGCACAGCTACAGAGTGGGGTCCTTAGCGAGGGTCCCAAGCCAAGTCCTCCTAGCACTTTCTCTGTCCAACCAGTTCTTCATGTCACTGCCGAAGAAGCTCATATACACACACACGCACACACACAGACGCACACGTACACACACACACACACACACACACACACACACGCACACGCACACATGCACACACTTTGTGATATGATTTATATACAACCACACAGACACTCCTGGGGAAGGCTGGCACAGGTTCACTAGCTGTTACCCTTCTGTCCAGGCTATAAGGTTGCAATCACTGCCACCAGGACCCTTACTTATCAGCTACTAAAAAAGGCCATTACCAAAGGGTGTCCAATTATTACTGTGCAATAGTATTATCTAAATGGTAAGTGTGACCAGAACTTTTTAAGGCTTATTGGAGTGGCTTGGCTAGTATCACTATATACATGCAATGTACTCTGGAGCTTAAATTATCTCTACACACAACAGCCACAGTTGAAAAGTTAAAAAATATTTAATAATAAATAATAAAAACACAAGATGATACTTCTTACTACATATTGCTAGTCAAGAGTTCAGCGATCACAGGAAAATGCTTAAAATAATACAGTAAAATAGTTCTGACATAAATATAGAAAACAGCTAGTCTAAACTTAACTATTTTCTGTCTATTCCTTATGAGAAACACTAACGTCTAAGATCCTACTTACATACAGACAGAGCAAAGCAAGTGCTGGTGAGTGGTCATTTCTGAAGGCAAATGCAAAATGCTCTTCTGTCTCTGAGAAAGTCCTTTAAATTAATAATACATCCTGCTGACTCATTTTAGATTACATAATTCTTAAAAATTATCTGGTTTCCTAGGCTAATAGAAACTCTAAATTAACATTTCTTAGTAAGCTTGCACCTGCTCAGAAAACTACAGCAATTAAAGACATTATATATGTAACATTTAGCAATTAACTCTAGTCTCAATAAGAAAGATTCTGCTTGGTCAGACACCACGGCTCTGAGCCCTGAGGTCAAAACAGTCATAAAATGCTTGACGTATCAGCTTTCTTACAGCAGAGTGCACTGTTGTTACATTTTTGCAGTTCAACATCCAATACAGTCTTTTCACATTTAAGAGAACAAGCCTGTGACTTATATTAATATTTACAAATGACAGAATTATCTACGAAATTCTATCTAGCTAGGCTGGCAGCCTTCACATATCTTCACAACCATGATATGAGTACTTCACATGCAAAAGATGTTGGATACTGCCAGATTCGAATCATCAACACCATTGCCCATACTACTGTCCCTCACCCAGTGAGCCACACCAGCCACCAGACAGAGAGGTTTCATTTCTCACACTATAAACAACATACAGGAATTGTCTGGTCTGCTGGTATATCATTGCAGACTTACTGTTGCAGCAGTTGCATGGGAAGACTGATGTGTTTGGGATGGGGGACAACCAGCCCATGCTCTGCTGGCACAGACAGTTGTGCGACTGTCATGTGACCCCACTGTTTGACATCTCCCTTAAAAAATGTCGTGGAGTTTCCAGCCATGTGGCCTAGTGGATATTATGGGGCACATACTACTGAAAAGAATAACTGTTGTCCCAATTGGCTGTTAGATATGTACAAGTAGCCCAGTAGCCCACTATAGATCTCTGCAAGTAGCTCAGTAGCACACTATATATAGCCCACTATATTCCCTTGCATACATGCATCAAGTCTGCACATATGCTACCCTATTGTAGTACCCCATACAAGTGGTGTATAGGAGAGTGACTTGCCTTGCGAATGCAGCAGTTGACAGACCTGTAGTTTGGGGCTAACCCTGTCTGATGCATGCAGTCCACAGCCAATACATGGTGAGGTACAGGTTGTGTGGTCTGTCTGGCATAATTTTTACGGGTCTATATGACGCTATCGAATGGACTAAATAGGGAATGCTATTTAGTCGATCCGATACTGTCGAAATGGCTAAATAGCGAAGTCACCGAACATCAAATGTTTTCCCAGGGAAAAAATTTGGTGGGCCGTCTTCGGGACTTTGCCATTTCCTCCACTATGGTGCGATCTCGGAGTTTATATATTTAAGTAGGGGGGTGTGGGGGGCAAAGCCCCCCACTTAAATTTGTGTTTAAGTTTATTTTTTTTTTTACAGAGCAGCACATTTTTTCCCTGGGAAAAAATTTGCTGTTCCGTTTGTTCGATATTTTGTTGTTTTGATATTATCGGTACAATGAAATAGTGTTCGCTATTTACATCATACGATAATATGACATAGACACATTTTTACTAATATGTATGCAAGTCAGAGTACGGTGTCAGTCCCCAGGGCCCTAGGTTGACAGTCAAAAAGACACACCATAGATAAATACCATGAGTCAGAAAAGCTGCAGGAGGTATTCATCTTCTGGTACCTCAAAAAGGCTGAGGTACCAGAAGATAAATAAAACTTATATGGTGATTTATACCTCCTGCAGCTTTTTATGACTCATGGTATTTATCTATGGTGTATATTTTTGAGTTCCTTTTGGACTGCTGCCCTAGGTTGACAGGGCATGTGCTATGCGTTGTCTCTTGACCAAGGTCAGAGCATTTTGGGCATGCCTATGTCTGCCTATAGGGGCAGGCTCAAGGGGCTCCTCCACCAAGTCCCCCTGTGGGTGTGGCTGTGGTAACCTAGGCACTGGTGGGGGCTGTGTATCCCTTCCCTTTGCTGATCCTGCTGCAGCTGTTTCTGCAGGATCATACTGTGCAGCATGGCACATAATGTGAACATCTGTTCGCATGTGACTGGAGAGTACTGCAGGGGTCCACCAATTATATTGAGGCACTGGAATCATGACTTCAACAGCCCAAACACACACTCTATGATGTTCCTAGTTTTTTTCATGTGCCTCATGACATTCTTCTGTGTGTGTGTGTGTGTGTGTGCATTTCTGATGGGTGTCATCATCCACGGTTCCAGTGCATAGCCATCATCCCCCAGTAAATGGCCATGTGAGATGTCCACCCTAGCAAACATCTGGTACAGCTGTGATGCATGGCAGATATGTGAGTCATGATAACTGCCAGGGTTGCCAGCACACACATTCAGAATAAGATCCTGGGCATTGCACATGATCTGGCAGTTGATTGAATGGTACCCCTTGCGGGTGACATGGATTCGACCCTCCTCACCGAGTGGTGCCTTGATGTGTACATGAGTGCAATCTATGGCACCCAGTACCTCAGGGTAGTGTGCTACATGGTAGAAGAGTCAAATATTGCTGGCCTTCTCCTCAGGGTTGTGGGGAAAATAAATGTGCTCACTGGCATGTGGTAGCATGGCATCTGGGAACTGGTGGAGTACCCTGGAAGCAGATGTCTGTAAGACCCCTATCATGTCCCCAGTTGGTCTTTGGAAAGTACCTTTAGTTAGTGTCCTAAGGGCTATACATATCTTTGTTTCCACTGGGATGGGCTCCCCTCTGTTGGCTCTGGGTCTGAGGTGAGGTTGGCAGAGCTCAGTGAGTTCTTGTAGTATGTCCCTGTCCACCCTGTAGCACTCTACCGTCTCCAGCTCATGTAGCTCCTGGTAGGTTACCCTGAGCTTGAATACTCTTCTCCTTCTCTGTCTAGGTCTATGGTCAGCAGCAGCAGCATTGATTTCAGCATCTAGCACATACATATGTAGCAGACCTGAAGCAGCCCCTATCACTCTATCAGTTAAAATTCCGAAGTCTGTACTCCAATGGTGCAGAGTATGGGAGAAAATCAGATTATAGGGTATATGCATACTTTATAGTGCTCTGCTGTAGGTATAACCTATGTGATTGGCTAGTTATGATGTATCCCTCTTGCCAAGTACATCATTAAGGGGTTTTGATGGCCCTAGTTTAAGTGAAATAGGGATCATCAGTAATTAATATATCACTGACTTTCTCAGCCAATTTTTTTTTGACAGCCTTCATTGATGAGCACTGTGGTGCTCCACTCAAACCTGCGCTGCAAAGATAAACAGAGTTCAGAAGTCCAAAGACACACCCCCATGGAAAGTCACACTTAGCATGGCATCGTGCCATACAAACACGCACAAACACGATGAAACATGCACCTTAGCGGTAAACACTTCTTAGCAGTTAGTGTAGACCCCACCACTCAGCTCAGTGGGGTGCCATGCAAGCAGGTGCTACCAAGCTCCAATGAGTTTACAAGCACTCAGACACACCCCTCTTTGATGTCAGCTACTTCTTCTGTGGACACCAACATGGTTCTGTGCCTACATGGATGGGATCTGCGAACACAGACACCCATTTGTGATATTCAGTAACCCCAGTTCATTTGCATACAGATCTGTGCACATAACCTGGAAACGACACGGTTCCAGGCCCTGTCTCTTTAGCAACCATAACTGTGTAACATTGTACATACTCCACACAGGGTCCTATTATGCATCACTGTTACAGACTCACAAATTCTGATTTTTACACTCTTGTTATACTTTTTTTTTCCCATAAAGGCATGTTTGCACACTGCGGCATGCAGCACAAACATACCCAGGGTATTAAAAAAAATAAAATTATTTTACGTTATTTTCCATATGGTTTTGGACACACAGTGGATAGTTTTGCCCATACTGTTTCTGTGTCCACTATGCTATTTCTGACACTCTAAGTATACTTTTACAGCCCCTGGTCATTTTTACATCCTGCACACGGACTTTTTCCGTGTACATTCAGGACACCAATACGGGGTCTGCAGGGCTGCCTATCTGCTTGCTGGATCACTCCACTGCCCTCATTTGCATGCATTTCACCTACTTATGAGGTGAGTTGTATGACACAGTCACTTCCGTGTTCGCACCGTCGTGCATGAACCTCAGATCCGTTTACTGGATTGCACATCTGCTTACTTCCATGTAAGCACTGTACCACTATGCTTACATGGAAAATAAGTCCATGTAGGCTTTATTGAATTCCCTCCATTATCTTTAAAAAGTAAGGTTGGAGTGGTAGGGTGTTTTTTTTGAATGGAGAATATTTACATTTGTTTTTTTCAGAATTTATTGGTAGTCTACTGTTATGAAACCATTTACATAATTCTGAGAAATTAGTTTGTATGTTAGATTTATTATTATTTATTTATTTTACATTTGTTGACCATGTTAGTCTGACTGAGCTAAGTAGCCCTTTTTCAGTGGAGGCCCGGGGAGAAAAGCTCCACAGTTTTGCAATTTTAGTGTTAACAGTGTCAGTGGGTTATAATGTATACATACAATGACACGCATTCTATCAGAAGATAATAGTGGATGTGTTTTAGTTGCCTCTGGAATAAGAATGTCGTCTACATACATTATAATATTAGATTAGGTAAGTTAAGGGTGCTATCATTAATAAATATTAAAATAACAGAAGGCTTATAATTTGAACCTTGAGAGACTCCAGTATTGACAATGCTGTTTTTTTTTCTGAAATTGTGTTGTTAGCATAATTTTGAAAGCTAACAGGCAGGATTCACAAAGCCTCCGTGTAAGAGTTATAACTCATACATGGAGGCTGCAGTTAAACGGAGTGATGTCAGCATGCTTTGTATATTCATGAGAGCATGCTGAATCACACTTAAGGCTAACACGGTCCGTGTAAGACAGTAGGGGGCGTGTCCGTAGGCCAAGCCCTGTAAGCGGACATGCCCCCAGAAGAGGAAAAGTTCCCAAAGTAAACACCCATGACAGAGTCCACGGAAATGTGAATAAACAGAACACAACACATGCCCCCACAGACTATGAACAGAAAACATATAAATAAACATGTTATATATTTTTTTTAAATTGTAAAAATGTTTAACCGTGAGTGCGCTCGTTTGCGCGGGCGTGCCCGTAGCTCAGCTACAGTTAGCAGTCAGTGGGAAAACATATAAAAACTAAATATGCAAAGTAAGCCAAGAAGCAATAGTGTAGCGGTAGAGATGTTGGCTGAAGAACAGGCATTCATGGTTCGAGCCCCCACAACACCAATTTTTATTTTTAGCAAAATAAGCACGAAACAAGTCCCTGACAAATATGTACACATAAAACCACATTTTATGTAAAATGTAATGAAATAGCCCATTTATATTGAAGAAATGTGAGGTAACAAAAGAATAAAAAATGCCAGATGTGCCCATAGCTGAGCTACAGTTTAACAGGGTGAGTGCATCTGCCCGTACGTGAGCAGTGGTTTAACTGGTGCAAAATGAGTGCCCGTAGCTGAGCAGTGGTTTAACACGCTGAATCTAAGTGCCCCTAGCTGAGCTGAGCGTAATATGCGTGCCGATGGCCAAATGAGGCTTAAACCAACGTACCCCGTTTGTGTGGAGCTGCGCACCGCGCAAACAAGCTAACCGATGGGCAACGTTGAGCAAGCCATATCAAAACTGCCTTTACACAGACACACCCCTCAGCATGTCTAGAGGTCATGAAAAATAAAAAGCAGTGGCCAGGTTTGAACCCAGGATACTATACACCATAGTCAAGGTACCAAACCACTAAGCCATGACAGCAGCACCTAGAAATGCAATAATAGCTAATACATAGGAATGAATACAAACTGGAGCATGACAATGCAGGTTTACTGAAGTTGATACAATTCCAAAATGGCCAATCACAGATATGTGCTGGAAAAACGGACTATATAAGCCCCATAGGCGGGAATACACAGCATAAACGATTGTAGAACTGACCTGCAGGCAGAATGACAGGAGTAGGAGAGGGTAGTTGCTTTCGAGCACAGAGGTGGGGCGTTGAGGAGTCCAGGTACATGGTCTGGCTCCTAGTCCACAATCATGAGGCCCAACTCATGCAGGGCCAGGTCTTCTGGGGAGCATACAGGGCCGAGGCGTGGGGCCGGTTGACTCATGATCTCACCAGTGCCACAGGGATTCCAAGGACTGGTGAGCAGGTCCGTCACCACCATGCGGACCTGAAGAGATGCAAGCAGGACCAACTGAACCTTTGGATCCAGGAGGCCCGGCAAACACCCAACGCCCCACTACTGAGTAAGTTCCATTTAATTATGTATGTAAGAAATTAAACTAGCTGATATTATGGAGATGTGTATTCCAATATTACTTCATTTATATTACAGCTGCAGGTGTCCGTTCTGCGAACCGCAGAACCTATGGCAGGTCAGTAATCCACTACCAGTAACTGTAAAGAAATATAAAAGTATGACAGTCAGCAAAAGAGTGCAGTGTAGTCACTAAGGAATAAAATGTGCAAGTAACAGTGTGAAAGTGTCTGCAAGTATTGCTTGATTACAAAAGTGTGCTTCAGCCTGTAAGTTAAACCGAAAAATGAAACTGTCTGACATAAATTCAGAAATAAAAATGCCCTACCTGTAAGAAAATAGTACACAACCTGCAGCAGGCTGAAAAGTATAGCTGCAGAAGATGATGAAATCACATGTGTGAAATATATCCCTGTTGAAATACTGAAACATGACAGAAGTGAGACTGCTGGAAAGGATTGTAATAACTACAGGTAAAACATGTCAATAAAGCCTAGAAGTAAGTACCATCCTGAATAGTAAAATGAAAGCAAGTGAGAGAGTGTGAGAAAGTGTCATGAATCCAGCAATACAGTAGTAACAACCCCTGAATAAAGTATACTGCAGTCAAGACAGAATGAAATGCATGTGAGAATCAAAACCAAACAGTGAAATCTGTTCAAAAAATCTGGATATGTTGCTCTCAGTCTGCAATATACAGATAGGATGATTGTCTGATATACCAAACATCCACACTTGTCTACAGCTATATAAAACAAATGTAGCAGGATGATGTAGCTGAACAAAGCTAGATATGAATGTGTATGAAGAACAATAAAATGTATATTGATGTTGCAGTAACAGTCCTATCACCAAGTTGAAATAGTTATCATATAGGAAACTGTAGTTAGAACAGTAGTGTGTATATAACTGTAGCTATTAGAAATGTACAGCATATGTATTGGTATTTGAAGGGGTTAATATTATTTTCTTCACCCCACCCTATAACCACATATAACCCATTCCACGTGAAAATGGTATGTGCAATCACAATTAACACCCTGGACGTTTGTCCTGTTGGGTCATATATATTTGCATGTCCGTTGATGCATCTGCCCTGTTCATACATCCAAACCTGATGGCCTGTTGCCATCAATTAACCCTGCATGTTGTTGGACTGTGTATTTCTGTTCAAATTATGCATGTGTTATGCACGCTGTTCAATGGTGTGAATATCTGGGTGTTTGGTTAATGGGAATACTAATGCATGCTGTTACAACTAATTGTGAATGGTATTATATGTCACTAACCCAAACTGTCATGACATAATGCAAAACATAGGACGACAGGGAAGGCGGGTTCCAGCAGACCCACCTCTCCCACCTCAGCTGGCGAGTGCACCTGGCACTAGTGCCGAGTCCGGACCCTCCTCCGGTGGCCCTGTGCCACCTGCGGGTGGAAGCGCTGCAGGGGATGGGGCTCACCCCCTCTGCAAGTGTGGCCGGAGGAGAACCACCACTCACCCTCTGTAGCGTCCGGACTGTGGTGCGTAGGGAGATTCGGGACTCTGTTCTCGAGCCCCTATGCCAGCTTGAGGCACAGGTGGCGCAACTAACGGGCATGCCTGTTGCCCGGCCTACACAGCCCCCAGCACAGCCCCATCCTGGGCAGTGAAGGAACAGTGGCAACTGCCTATGGGTGGGGATATCAGTTCCACTGTTGCCATCTGTGGGCTCATGGGCTCTGGATATCCAAACCTCCATCCCCGTCAATTGTGTAACCCCCCCACACGTGTCATACACCGCTCCTGTATGTGTCTTGTTTGTCTTGTCTGTTTACCTACCCAACCTACCTCCCCAGCTGTACCAACTTCCTTCACCTGACATACCACTCTCACCTGAAAAAAAAAAAGGGCACTCTGTACCCACAAAAAAATTACGACCCATACATAGCTGCCCATTCCGCACACATGTCCGCTGGACATGGAATCTATCAATTACAATTGGCTGTACAACAAGTATTACTGTTGTCCTGACACCTCTGTCAGGGGTGGAAGGTTTCAAATGTCACACCAAATTACATACATATGCACAGCTGTTGCTGATGAAGAAATGGGCAGCTATGGGCCTTACCTACATCCCTCCTGCAAATCCCAAGCTTGTTTCCCTACTGTCTTACCCTCTTTGTGACCCCTTTTTCACCACTTTCCTGTCTCCCCATTTTCTTTTCTTTCAAAGAAAATAGCGCGGGTGTGTGCCAGAGTAAGCACCGTTAAGCGGTTGTAAGCGGGTGTGCGCTTGTGTGCGCGGAGCTAACCGCCAGTGCGCATGCGTGAGCTCCGCGCAAACCAGCACTAACCCAGTTACTACTGCTTAAAAGTGCTTTAGTCACTTTGATTGACAGGTCCTGTACTCAGTTCAAAAGCAAAATAAAATCCCACTGTCAGTCCCGAACGCAGGACCTTGGAAACACTAGTCTGTATGACCTACCAGTAAGCCATGACTCTTATACAAGAACATTGTGCTAAAATAAATATAACATGTAATAGTAGGGATGAATGTAAAGGGAATATAGGATGTGTAGTACACAAAGCATGTAATTTAGAATTACTGTCAAAACTACTGGATTTCCATAATAGTAGTGTGTGAACAGAAACAGCCATGCTAGTTGGTAACTTGTAGATAATAATGTCAGTTAAAGTACATATATAAATGTATGTATATGTACATATATATATATATATATATATATATATATATATATATATATATATATATTTATATATAGTTGTAAGAGTCATTGTGCATACACACTTGCTACAGGGAACATGAGAGAGGAATGGAGAAATGTGAATATACAATACAGCCTGAATCATGGGAGAGATACTAACCTTTACACTCACAGAACACTGTCCACAGCATACCAGCATGGTCCCCACCCTTACAATCTGAAAGGGCAACGCCTATCCCGCATACCCTTTTATAGCACTGACCTGAAATCACAGTGAGAACTGCAATCAGTACACAACTGGCTGTATGCAATTAGCAAATGCTGGCTTACAATTGGTGCAGAGGCCATCACATGGACCTATGCAGATACCTACAAAAGCATCCAGTACTAACACTCCACACATGCAATACTTTCATTGCACTGTCTGGAAGCAGACAGAGGGAGAGAGAAAAGTGAGAGAGAGAGAGAGACAGAGAGAGAGAGAACAAAAAAAATTATACACTGTGACTCTGTCACCCGAAGCTGTCAGCAGTGACAGTAGCAGCAGCAAGCAGAAGCAGTGGTAACGCAACCAGCTGCGACAAACACAGGTAATGCAAAGTAGCAGGTTAATATTGTGCATACTGTGAACCCTCCAAATGTGTCATAGGTCTGTATCTATAGGTATGTCCATGTGATATGTTGTGTGTACGTAGTTCCACCAAAAGGGGATGACCATACATTACATGTCAATCAGTCTTAGGCCATGATCCTGGCAGCAGTTGTCTGTGCGTTGCCCCAGCAATGGCTGTAGTGACTGCTTTGAAAGGTCAGCCAGGTTCAAAAGGCAGGATCAGCCCGTCACAAAGGCACGCTGGCTGGGAACAAGTGTCTGTAGGTACCCGATATCACTGCATATGCATCCCATACTGCATAATTCCATAGCTTAGCAGACCAGGCCGGTTATGCATATGATGTGGTAGTTCCCAGGGTCAGTCGAGGTGCCTCCTTAGTGGTGTGGGACCACTGTCGCTGTATGCCACTGTCCAGGTACATATCCTGTAGTACGGCCAAGATAAATTATCAGTGTTACATGCGGTTGTATGTCCTCTCGGAGTGCAGGTAGCACACATCCAGGGATACCATGAGGTCACAGTGATGCTGTGTGTTCTTCTCTGCTGAGGACGGCCCTCACCTGGACATGTGAGATGATAGGGAGGTTACATCCAGCTGTGATAAATATTTCAACTGGTGGGGGAGAAGGAGGGGGGATACGTGCAGTGAACATGTCTGCAAGATTGTTGCCAATATCCGTGTGTTTGGTGAATGTTAAGTAGGTGTGTATTAACACAGAGCATATCTGAGGCATGTGGTCCATATGTGTAACATAACTGAAGAAGGCCTTGTGGTCATCCATAGTGTTTGTGGCCATTTCCCTCCCAGAGTAGGGCGTGGCCATTGTTATGACGGACCGTAGTGTAGTACCAGTGCTGACCACAGATGCCTTCCCTTAATGTGAATGTGCTCTGTCCTGCAGTAGCCTCCTGCTATTGTTATACAATCTGCCTCTGTCTGGGGTCCACCGGACAGGATGCCTAACCTTTGTGCATAGGGTCTGGGTTAGAAATGTGTGTGCAAGTTCCATGCAATCTGTGGCATGTCCGTGGTAAGCATTTGCAAAGGGGTCAGCAGTGTGGCTTGTGGCTTCCACTGGCCCAGTGTGCTGCATGGATACCATCTCAGTCCCAGCAAGTGAATAACTGTCTAATCACATACATATCAAAGTAGTCTACTGTGCTGGTGGTGGTGGTGGGATATGTATATCCAGGCCGAGTAACTTCTGTCCACATCACAGTAGTGGACAGCGTACCACATACAGTACCTTGTGATGAACCCCCAGAGTGAGGTTGTGCATTGCACCTGTCAGTGTGTGCTGACCGATGGGGCATGCTACTATGTTGTGTGGAATGTGGCAGGTATTGTTGCACAGGTGTTGGCTGAGCACTGATATCTGGCCATGTACCTGTGTATCCACCATGACACACACACATGCAACATATGGGAGTAGTAGTATATCACTACACATGAGTATCATGTATAGTATGTGTGCCATATATTGCTGACATGGTCTGCTGATATCCTGTTTGTGCTCTCTTCCAGGGAGATGGCGCGTCAGCGTAACCCCGCCTACTCTGTGGCGGAAGACGAGGAGATCCACCAGAGCCTGGTGTGGGAGTATGACATCCTGTTTTCCCGCACCAGTCAGAATCAGCAGGAGAGGGCTGCACTGTGGCAAGACCTTGTCCGTAGGGTAAATGATATTGGCACGCATAACGGGACATATGAGCAGGTACGACATCACTGCAGTGATTTAATCCGAAGTGTCCGTCAGCGTGCATCAGATATCCACAGGCAACAGGTTGCTACAGGAGGTGGGGTGGCCACACATCCCCCCTCACCAGACTGGAGGGGCTACTCCTAAGTGTTGTGGCTCCAGCCCCGGAACACCAGCAGCAGTACACCTGCATTATGATGGAGGCTGGTTCCACACAGCAGCACGACATGGAGCGTGCAGGTAATATGCCATATGTACACTTGACTGTTCTGTACACTGTATCATATGCAATATCAATGGCACAGTTGTGCTCACTGACATTAATCTCATCATTTCTGCAGGTCCCTCCAGGGTTACAGCAAGGTAGGCCATCCATGCTGGTGAGTGTGTTTAACATAACCTATAATAGTCCTGATAATGCTAGTAACAGTAGTGTAACTCAGTAGTGCTCTGTGTGTATACTGCGGGGTGTGCATGTGTGCATGTGTGCAGGTGTGCCTGTGCCCATGTGTGCATGTGTGCATGTGTGCAGGTGTGCCTGTGTCCACGTGTGCATGTGTGCATGTGTGCCTGTGTCCACATGTGCATGTGTGCATGTGCCCATGTGTGCATGTGACCACGTGTGCATGTGTGCATGTGTGCATGTGTGCATGTGTCCACGTGTGCATGTGTGCATGTGTGCATGTGTCCACATGTGCATGTGTCCACGTGTGCATGTCTGCATGTGTTCATGTGTGCATGTGTCCACGTGTGCATGTCTGCATGTGTGCCTGTGTCCATGTGTGCATGTGTGCCTGTGTCCATGTGTGCACGTGTGCATGTGTCCATGTGTGCATGTGTGCATGTGTGTAGAAGTGCATCACTGGTAACAATGTCTGGAGACTGTAAACTGTGTTTCCTGTCTTCCTCCCACAGGTTCTGGGGCTGCTCTGGTGACCTGCAGCAGGGAACCTGAATCCTGTGCCACGGATACTGGTAATGATGATATTTGTGTAATGGTACAGGAAGGTGTGTCAGGGTCTGCCATTGGTCAGCCAATTGACAGTACACAGCTGTCAACCCCATCATTGCACACAGTCATCCTGCCAGTATATCCTTTGTCACCATTGTCCCTAGGTGATGGACAGGATACAGTGGTCATAGACCAGGTTAATGTGGTACCTGTGGCACATGCGTCCCCACACAGCAGCCATGGGCAGGGTCCTCCGATGGTACCACACAGACAGTTGCCCATGGGTTCTCGTGGGAGCATCCGTGGGTGTACTGCCTCTGGCCGACGTGCCCAAAGAGGTCTGTCAACCTCAGCTATGTTTCGGACTGTCATGCAGGCACAGTCACGTATGGAAAGGTACACCAGACAGGGTCTGAGGGAGCTGAGAGCATGTCGCACAGCCATGACAGACAGTATGCGTGACATTGCGGATGCTATCCGTAACTTCACCGATGTCATAGACAGACATTGTGGGGACATATTACAGCAGTTCCACAACCAGATGTCCATGAGCCAGGGCAATGGTGGGCATTTGCGGCGTCGACGTGGCCGTATGCCGGCAGCAGCAGCAGCTGGCAGTTGGCGCGGACAACAACAGGCTCGCGCATGCCCCCATAGTGCCAGCAGCAGCCCCAGCAATGCTGGGTCTGTGCTGTCATCGGAACGCCCCAGGAGACCACGTGCACATGGCTCTGGACAGTCCCAACAGGGACTTGTGTCCAGTCAACACACTCCCGCTTCTGATGACAGTACCCAGTCTGGCTTAGTACTGGATACGGTCCGTAGCACCCCTGCCAGGCACAGGTACCGTGTCCGTGCACACAGACACTGATCTGTATGACCTGCCAGGTGCAGTCTGTGGCTGTCCACAAACCCCTGTATATGACAGCCATGAGGTGGAACTGTGTGCGTGCATACACACATGCGAAATGTTAACACCTAGGGCGACCACATACATGCACACACTGCACGAACACTGCCCCACCCTGTACTGCTGCCCCTCACCAACACACATACACACACATGTCAATTGGTGGTATCAGTGGCTGACTCAGGCATACCTAATCCACACCCTGTGCATATGATGACACTGTGCCACCTCCTGCAATCTCCAACATCATTGCGGGAACAGGTAAACATGTTGCTGATGCACAGGGTGACTACATAGAAGTGTATTAGTAGTATCATGTTGGTAACAGTACAGTGTGCTGCTATGACTGTGTGTTTATCCCAGCATGCCTGCTGCAGTAACTGTATGAATGTCCTGAATTGTTATCTGCACCCATAGTACATACCAAAGTATAACAGCTGCACATAATTGCATGCCGGTGGTAAGGTTGTCAACAGATAGCCACATACGTGGGTAGCACAGGGGGAAAGCTAACGCAAGTAGTGATATGCAATGGTGGACATGTACAGTAATGGTGTCAAGTTGCCCACAACGACTATGCCATGTGGATGTTCGCGCATGTAGATATGTGTGCAGTACCAATGTAATCCAAATCACAAATAACTATGACATAATATCAGTTTTACCATGGGCATCTGC
The DNA here is from genome assembly GCF_019279795.1 of Protopterus annectens. NCBI lineage: Eukaryota > Metazoa > Chordata > Ceratodontiformes > Protopteridae > Protopterus > Protopterus annectens. Next base: position 818,165,586 of record NC_056726.1, on the reverse strand, counting down.
GCTGTATATTCCTGGGTACATGTTGATAGTGCCTACATATTTGCATTGTTACTTACTGTTATTGTTACCCCTTCTTTGTTGTACAATGCACTACTTCCAGCCCTGGTTACTGTAGCTTTGTTTGCATGCATGTTCGCTTGGGGTTCCCCTGCAACACTGCTTACACCTGCAATGCAGAGTTACAGTGCTTCTGTAGACTTCTAGTGACATCTGCATAGCGTACGATATGTATGTCAACTTTCCACATGACAGAACGTCACTGTCTGTCCTGTACGCATGTACGTTGCCTGTGACACATTGCACATGTCTTACCTGGCATTTACCCACGTGTGCAGTCATATATGTCAGTGCTATGAAACAGTAGCGGTACACCCACACATACACACCTTCAGTATGTTGTTCCCCATTGGCCCTATGTGTTGGTACTCATCATGGCAATCACACTACTAGGGTAGCATGTGCAAAGGTAACCTGTGAATCACCTCTATGGTCCAGTTGTGGTTTATGTGAGTCATGTGTCAATGTCACAGCTGCCACATGTATGCAGTCAGCCATCACCCTTGGCCAGGAACGTACAACACATGTGTGGGATGCCACCACACAGCCAATCTGGGGACTGGGCTCTCTGAACCCAGTAATGCCATACCCTGTCAGGTGGCATGTCATATATACTACATCCTGGACAAACGTCAACCCCAATCCCTGCTGCTACTATTGATAATACCCCTGAAGATGTTCCTGATAGTTTTGACCAATTCTTTACTGAGACATTTCAGGCCCTAGCTAGCCATCTACCTCCTAGCTCCCCTGGTCCTGAAAGTAGCACCCCTAGGAACCTACTTGTGTTCAGCTGCCAACCAGTCACCACTTCACTTCTCCGTACCTTGATTGAAACAGTGAAACCCACTACACTTTCTGCTGATCAACTCCCTGCCGAGTGCCTATCAAAATCAGATGATGCTATTGCTTACCCCGTCTCAAAGGTAATCAAATGAACCATGGTAGAATCTAAATTTCCCACCATCTGGAAAATGTCATATTTAATCCCACTTCACAAAGGAAGCAGCTCTACTGAATTCTCCAATTATAGGCCAATAGCTATACTCTCTCCACTTGCAAAGATTATGGAAACTTTAGTCATAGACAATTCATGCACCACCTAATCCAAAATCGCCTTATGGCAGACACTCAGCATGGTTTCCGTCCTCATCACAGCACTACTTCAGGCCTCCTAGCCTTTACTAACACCATAAACCATACTTGCAACACTAATTATATATCCTCAGCCCTCTTTTTGGATCTTTCCAGGGCATACGATATGGTTGATCACCAACTTGTAATCCACACCCTGTAAACATTCTGTCTAGATACTGGAGCCTTCCAATGGTTTCAATCCTACCTGCATGGTCGACAGCAGGCTGGCCTCTGGCAGAACACACTCTCTAACCTTCTACCTAACACCCTCAGAGTACCACAAGGCTCTATACTAGGGCCCTTGCTGTTCTCCATCTTCATTAACGACCTTTATACTGTCATCCCAAACGTCAGCTGTATCCAATATGCTGAAGACTCTACTCTGATCTGCTCAGCCACATCTCCAGTAGAGTTATGGTCAGCTACCCAGCCCACCTTTAATACAATAGAAAACTGGCTTTCTGAACATCGTCTGATCCTAAATCCCAAATAAACTAAACTGCTGTTATTTCACCAACACGTAGATCTTCCGCTTTCACCGTTACCATAACATCAACTGATGGCACAATAATCTCCGCTGACCCATCTACTAAACTATTAGGTGTCATCATAGACAATAATCTCAAATGTGACCTACATGTTAACCAAATTATGAAAGCCATCAATAGAAAACTAGGGTCACTTTACAGAATTAAAGCCTTCCTAGCCCCTCCAGCTAAAGGTGCCATAGCTCGCTCACACCTTGTTTCAACCCTTCTGTATGCATCCCCTCTACTCTCGAATATGAACAAGACTGTCCTTAACAAACACTCAATTTGCTACAACCACATTGCCAGGTTTGCCACTGGGCTGCCTTTTAGGACACATCATTGCATCAATCTAAATCAGCTTGGTTGGCTTGCAATACCCAGCCTAATACAGTATAACCAACTGATTATGGCCTATAACATCCTCTATAATCCAGACAATACTCCTGCACTTCAAATATTATCACCCCTATAACAATCCTAGACCGCTTTGATCCTCTAACAAACTACTAATTCAGACTAGCAAATTTAATAACACAGCCGGTGATTCTCTCTTTGCAAACTCTGTAAGTAGATCCTGGAACTCACTTCCAGCTGATATTACCCTACTGTCCACCTTAGGTCAATTTAACACTAGACTCAAACAACATTTGTCACTTAACTGGCTATGTCAATGTATCAAGCCTGGCTAACTCGAATGTGTAAAATCTGTGAACCACTTTACTGTGTAATTTAATTTAATCCTGACTTGTGCTCAGGACTAACATTAACCTGTGGAACATGTTTAACTTGCTTACTTATGTAATCTCTGTAAATAATCTGTTTGTAATATGTAATGCTGGTATTATGTAATGCTGTATCTGCTACCCTCGTAGCTTGTCTCCCCGGGCCTCCCCTGGAAATGGACATGCATCCAGTCGGACTATCCCGGTCAACAAATGTAGGATAAATAAATAAATAAATAAAATATATTACAGTGACTACAATACAAGTCAGACATTGACACGCACTGACAGCATGCTGAACACACTGGGGCATATGTGGGGACTCAGAATAGCAGCCTGCCTGAGCATCACACACCTCCGCAGCTGGCACACAGGCATATGTTCCGTCGGAACAGAGCACATGCCACACATGGCACACACATCCCCTGTGCCACACACTCACAGCCTGTGGGCTACACAACACACCTGCTACAGACGTGTCAGGTACCTGTTTTGTGTGCTGCACTGGGGTCCCGCTCAACAAGCTGTATCTGGTGAAGGTCACAGTGATATGCCTCAGGGGCACAATGGTCCACTACAGAACACATGCATACAGGTCAGTCAGAGGCATGGACACATATGACTCACTCATTGAGCATGCCAGTATGGCTGCCTGAGACATACCTCCCTGGACTACATGATAGGGAACATAGAATGGACCTCTCAGCATGTGGCACAGGCCAGTATGAGCCTGATGTTGGTTGCCAACATGCCCTCACCAGGTATGCTACCACTATATGTGGGAAGGGTGTTGTATGTCTACATTATGCTCAGTCTCCACTGTCATTCATAGGGTATCCGCTGGCTGTCAATGTGTGCTTACATGCTAGGGAAGCCACAATGATGTGCAAGGGTCATCTTGCACGTGACACCCATGGCCCGATGTATACTGGCAAAGCTTCTTGGTACACATATACTGCCTTATGCTGCAGGACATGGTTTACATAGCCACCTCCGTGGGTATCAATACAGGTTAGGACACTAACAGTGCTGCTACACAACAACAGCAGTGTACACCGGAAGATGCATGCACCAGACACTGTCCTCAGCACGGTGAACTGCAATGTCTGTGCAGTACCAGATTCATGATTCATGGCTCACAGGTGTTACCCATCACTGACAGGTTATGCCCCATACCATGCCTGTTGTCCCCTACACATGTAACACACATGGATAGGGGGGTGGTATCCCAAGGTACCACAGATACACACACCTCCAGGTTGTTGGCACAGCACAAAGCATCAGGGCCTAATCATGTGCAGCTAACAGTGTGTCGGACTGCCATCTGGTTCATAGCCTGGCACACACAACCCTCCCATACACAGGAAGACCACCTATCCTCCATAGCAACACTGGCAATATGACAGTCTCAAGAACTGTGTTTATATGGCTAGACTGCATCCAGCCAAACATTGTGCGTGAGCATTACTGTAGCTACAACACACTAGTTGAAGGGTTCACAGCATGTGGTCACTGAATTGCAGTGGAATGACATGTTACCACTACCACAACAGGTGGGAACATGCAGCACCTGTACATCAACTACATGTACACTATATGGCCCAGACCAGATGTGTATCCCCTTCTGTAGGTATTTCACCATATACACCCACACTGTATAGAGACATACCACGTGCGGACCCTGCACAGTAAGACACAGTCATATTGGTATACATTGCAAATACCATTTATCCACTCGAGGCATGTGTCAGACATGGTAACTACTGCAGGTCACAGGTATTTATGTGTATGTGTCACACACATACATCATGTGTGCAATGCCATTGCTGGTTTAGGCAATGGCATGCATTGTTATGTACAAAGACCCACACAAGGTCATACTGTGTGACACAACCACACATGGCAGTTGTGGGTTACCAAAACATACCTATCTGTACTCTGACAATGGTAATAGACACAGTAGCAGAGCGCACTATTGGCATTACTAGCCAACTAGCCCTGTTTGGCTGTGCTGATAGTGTGGTGACATCCCCTGTGTTTACTGGGGGAATATGCAGCATCTGGTGTATTGTAGTATTTGCCAAAAGGATCTGTTCTCTCACACTTGCATTTACACACACCCTACTACCCCCACACACACGCACACTTGCCATTTGCAGGATTCATTCCCCTACCTAACTAAGTCATGACACGTGAGAGAGACCCATTAGCAAAGCGCACTATTCGGTTTACTAGATAGCTCCTCTTCTCTGGCTGTACTTATAGGGTGCTGACAACATCAGTATTTTGAAAGGGTAATGTGCATCAGGTAGTGTGATCTCCTGATTGCCAAAAATTAACATGTTTTTCATACGGAAATGAACACACACAAACTCCCAACATCCAAACACATGCCATTTACAGGATTCAAACCCCTACCTAACGATACTCGGGAGAGACACATTAGCAGAGTGCGCTATTCACATTACTGGAAGGCTTCTCTTCTTCTGCTGTACTTATAGGGTGCTGACATCATCTGTGTTTGGAAAGGGGAGTGTGCATCCTGTAGTGTGTTCTCCCAGTTGCCAAAAGGGACATTTCCCTCACACAAAATTGCACACACACTAACCCCCCTCATTCAAACACACACACTTGCCATTTGCAGAATTCAAACCACTACCTAATTATGTTATGACACTCAAGATGGACGCATTAGCAGAGCACGCTATTCGCATTACTGGGAGGCTTCCCTTCTCCTGCTGTACTTATAGGGTGCTGACATCATCTGTGTTTAGAAAGGGGAGTGTGCATCCTGTAGTGTGTTCTCCCAGTTGCCAAAAGGGACATTTCCCTCACACATAATTGCACACACACTAACCCCCCTCATCCAAACACACACACTTGCCATTTGCAGGATTCAAACCACTACCTAACTATGTTATGACACTTGAGACAGATGCATTAGCAGAGCGTGCTATTCGCATTACTGGGAGGCTTCCCTTCTTCTGCTGTACTTATAGGGTGCTGACATCATCTGTGTTTAGAAAGGGGAGTGTGCATCCTGTAGTGTGTTCTCCCAGTTGCCAAAAGGGACATTTCCCTCACACAAAATTGTATGCACACTAACCCCCCTCATCCAAACACACACACTTGCAGGATTCAAACCACTACCTAACTATGCTATGACACTCGAGACTGACGCATTAGCAGAGCGCGCTATTCACATTACTGGGAGGCTTTCCTTCTCCTGCTGTACTTATAGGGTGCTGACATCATCTGTGTTTAGAAAGGGGAGTGTGCATCCTGTAGTGTGTTCTCCCAGTTGCCAAAAGGGACATTTCCCTCACACATAATTGCACACATCACTAACCCCCCTCATCCAAACACACACATTTGCAGGATTCAAACCACTACCTAACTATGTTATGACACTCCAGACGGACGCATTAGCAGAGCGCGCTATTCGCATTACTGGGAGGCTTCCCTTCTCCTGCTGTAGTTATAGGGTGCTGATATCATCTGTGTTTAGAAAGGGGAATGTGCATCCTGTAGTGTATTCTCCTAGTTGGCAAAAGGGATACTTCTTTTAAACAGTCTTGAACACACACTAACCCCCTCCACACACACTGAGCATGTATAGGATTCAAATCCCTACCTAACTCTGTTATGACACTCAAGACGGACGCATTAGCAGAGTGTGCTATTCGCATTACTGGGAGGCTTTCCTTCTCCTGCTGTACTTATAGGGTGCTGACATCATCTGTGTTTAGAAAGGGGAATGTGCATCCTGTAGTGTATTCTCCTAGTTGGCAAAAGGGATACTTCTTTCAAACAGTCTTGAACACACACTAACCCCCTCCACACATACTGAGCATGTACAGGATTCAGACCCCTACCTAACTATGTTATGACACTTGAGACAGACGCATTAGTGGAGCGCGCTCTCCGCATTACTGGGAGGCTTCCCTTCTCCTGCTGTACTTATAGGGTGCTGACATCATCTGTGTTTAGAAAGGGGAATGTGCATCCTGTAGTGTATTCTCCTAGTTGGCAAAAGGGATACTTCTTTCAAACAGTCTTGAACACACACTAACCCCCTCCACACACACTGAGCATGTACAGGATTCAAACCCCTATCTAATTATGTTATGACACTCAGGACAGACGTATTAGCGGAGTACGCTATTCGAATTACTGGGTGGCTTTCCTTCACCTGCTGTACTTATAGGGTGCTGACATCATCAGTGTGGGGAATGTGCATCCTGTAGTGTGTTTTCCCAGTTGCCAAAAGGGACATTTCCCTCTCACAGCCTTTCACACACACAAACCCCACACACACACACACACTGAGCATTTGCAGGATTCGAACACCTACCTAACTACATTATGACACTTGAGGGAGACGCAATTGCGGAGCGCACTATCCGAATTACTGGGCATCTGTTCTGCACCTGTAGTATTTATAGGGTGCTGACATCTTTATTTCTACAGAGGTATGTAGATGTAGTACTACCTGTCAGGTGGGGGATAGCATATATATGCATTTGCAGCCACCTATGTCAGGGTCAGATATGCACATCGCACTGGCAGGTTATGTTATATACCATGCTTTGGGACCACAGGACCTGTAACACACAACACAACCAGTACAGAACACCACACCCACATCCAGGACACACACTTAGCTTCCCTGGGAACAGTGCCAGGATATGCAGGTATTCACATACACCATTCCAGTTGTTAACATCAGGTACAGGCATATTGTGTGTGAGAACTACTCAGGCCTCTACCACTTTACCCTGCAGCCACTACAATTTGTGGGTCCATGTGCTATGGCAAAACCACACACCACAGCCACATGGGTGAATACATATTGCACCTGTCCATCTGCAACGTGGGTACTCACTGTTCCACACCAGAGGTAGACCACCATTGTTGATATCTGACCATATCCACCTTTCCCTGGACATCCATATCTCATCTCCACCCCCAGGCAAGGTTGTCACTGCACACAAACTGTGTTTAGCACAAGCAGACTCTACACTTGTGTAGACTGGGGTGGATGACTTCAGAGGACCCATGCTGGAGGACTATACTGGCCACTCAGCATAATCCTTGACAATTGCATTCTATTAGCATGTGTACAGTTTGCATTGGTCATTCTATCCCACATATACCCATGACTACTCCACAACAAGACACCTGTCAGCTGTACACCAGCCATATATGCGTGCATAACAGACAGAGAGACCTAATACATTGCAGAGCTGTAGCCCACAGAGGGAGGACATCTGTGGACAGTTCCGGCATGGCACTTCATTCACACATACTCATTACAACACAGTGTTGACAGTGGAATCGTCCAGAGAATGCAGATAGGGCTCCCCTCAGTCTGTTATTGACGGACACCTACTGTCAGAGATCCTCAGCAACCCTCTCACAGCACACACCGACAACATGGCTGTGGCTTAGCACATTCAATCCCTGAGACCTCCACGGTGCCCCTGCTTGACAGAGGCACAGCTCACTAGCCTCACATGTTGCCTTCTGTGACCTACTTTACAGTGGCACAGTAGCCTACTATCCTGGGGATGCAGATGCCAAGCACACTCTGGCTGAGCTATCATTCCCTGGGGCAAGAAGCCTAGTATTGACCTCTACACCCATATGTTCAATTGTCGGATGCACAATATTTGTTTTGCTGTTCTACTGTTTGCAGGTCTTTATTGCCATAGCATTCCCTGTTCCTATGACCAACTTGTGTATCTGTGGAAGATGTTTGCATATGACGGCGATCCACTATATCACTTATGTCTCTGTGGTCATTTACTGTGTGCACTGGGCTGATTGCTGTGTTGTGGTTGGTTCCTGGACTGACACGTACAAATACCAGATATGTGTGGCCAACTGCTAAACGGAGATATGGCCTAAGTGTGTGAGCATGCCCAGTTCAGCCTTTCCATGGCATGTTGTCAAAGTGTGCGAGCATGCCCAGTGTGAGCTTTCCATATGTTGCACTCTGAAGTCCACCACATATTTGGGTGTGTGTGAACTTCGACAATATCACACGTTTATGATTGTGTGTTGGGTGTCATGTTGTGTACTAACTGGCCAACTGCTTCGTGTCTGCCACAACAGGGATTATACTGTGCCTGCAGGGATTGCATGGGATACTTTGCAGACAGTTCTCAACATACTTTCATAATGACCTAACACTGTAGTACCGTAGAGTGTACTGGTTCGGTACTTTCACTGTGGTGGACAGTATCCTGGGCTTTAGTCCTATGACTGCTTGACATCTTCATAGTGAGCACAACAGACTGTGTAGGGGCCAGTTGTGCACATATGACCATGTTGCAATATGTTCAGATATGGACTACCTACACCAGGCTCGTCCAACATTGCTAGTGTATTCCACAACATGGGTGGACATTGGCAAACACTAGCGATGTTCCCTAGGCCATTTCTGATGCTAGTCACAGGGTGTGTTTGTCCTTCGACACACATTGTAACTGGAGTTTGCCATGACATATGTCATGGTTAGTATACTGTGCCTCCGTCTACCTCTGACATAACAGTGATACCCAGGGTAGCCTACCATCTCCCATACACTCATCAGGATGCCTCTTGAGGGGTGTTGATATGTGTCTCTCTGGCTGACCTGTACCAGGATTTTACTGAAGTGTGGGGGTGCCTTCTGTGTTATGGATTATTCTGTACAGCTTGTCCTATGTATGTCAGTGCTGGGGTTCAGGTCTCTCATGTGCATAGCTCACTGCCATTCAGATTGTACAAGGTGCAACATGTTCATTCATTCCCGGTTGGACATGGCTTCATACATCAGGCACAGCTTTCCTGTAGCTGGGAAGGACGGTGGTGTGTGGGGATGCAGTTTGTTTACTCAGGCAACACATGGCATCTGTTCATGCTCTTTGCTACCCCTGGTGGGGTACTGTTGTGGACTTTACAGTTGATGGAGGTGTCTGCTGCGGTATATCCCACAGGGGCTATTGTAGTCAGTTGTGACGCTGATGGAGGATGGCTGCAAAGCCACAGTGAGTTCCCCTTATCTACATCTGCCAACCTTCATGTTTGGGTGGGTATATGGTACATGTTTCTGCGAACACTACAGCCACATGTTTGTCCAGTGCAGGATATTTATCACCTTTTGTACCCAGGTCTCACATTACATGTTAGGTACCTCATGGGTTAACACCTGTGTGGTAATTTGTGGGCACTTACTGTATATCCACGGTGGTTGTCTATACACAGTTCTGCAATTAGTTTGCTGACATGGCTATGGCTACAGTTGTCTGTTTGTAGGTGGCCCTTTTGTGGGTTGCTTGTGTCAGCTGGGGTCGGATATGGTGGGCTGTTTGTACTCCTCTGCATACATGCTCAGTCACAGTCCTTCCATGTTGGCCTATACCTATGGGACATATATACAAAATGGGGGTGGGGGGGCCAAGACCAGGCCTTGTGGGATGCCACTCATATCCGCTTTGTAGTCTGACATGGATGCGGCATGTCTGACCATGTCAGTTCTGTCCTTGGTCTGGTTTGCAACCCCTCTACTGACATAGGGGTGTATATTTAAGCTGGTGAACATATCCATACTGAACTCGCATGCGGTATTGTCTAGAAGCATGTGCACGGTCCAGCTACGCTGTGTGGACCACATTGCCCTCATCAATGACCTTAATGACTGCTTCAAATGGGTCAGACATGTTTAGGGGCAGTTCTGCAGTTACAACAGCCACAGTGTGTAGGGTCCAGTATCAGTAGGTCCACAATAGCCTTCTGTCTGCGGTACATACTGATCCTTTCCATAGCTGTGCAGAACAAGCTTGTCAGGATCCTGGGGTGGTAGTTTGGAGTATCCATTCAGGCAACACCTTTGTTGTGATGGACCACTGTTGTTGTACACTGCTCTTTGGGTACATATCATGTGGTAAGGCTGACATTGGGCAGTAGTGTGATTTGGCATTCCATTATTCTTGGAGTCCATGTTGGCCTCAGCACAGGACACCATCACATACCTTTGCTGCTGTGTGTTCTGCTTTGCAGATGATGGCTGTTACCTCAGCATCTGCAATGTCAGGGGACCATCAGTCTGCTGGAATAGGTATTTTGCACTCGGGGGGGGGTGTTTGCACTACACCTGACAGGTTGTATGTTAGCAATATGTGTGTGTGTTTGGTATGTTGTTTGTAATATCTGTGTGATTTGGAGCATATCTGTGGATGCCCAACATGGTTCCTACCATCAGTTGGGTAAGCCTTGTGATTATCCTTAGTGTCCTGTACGTTTTGTATCTTCATAGGTTCATGGGTTCATACTAGGCTAGACACCCTAGGCCATTAGTAAGCCTAGCCAGAGTGTGTGTGTCTTTTGCCACCCCTTGCTATGTTCAATTATGGCCATTTATGAGGTTCTTCACTGTGCCTCTGTCTGGTCGTGACACTGTGGGGACCCCCAGTACACATGTACGGTCATCCATCCACTTGGCAATATTCCTGTTGAGGAGTGTCAGTGAGGGGCTCTGCCTACCATGGATTGGGATCCTGTTTCTGGGTGTGGGGAGCCTATGGGTTATGTATCTGTCCCTCCAGCACATCTTATTTCATTATGTGTTGAGGCTGACATCTGTGACTCTCACAGCTCCAATGGCTTTGATTTCCTGTGGTGTAGCATGTCCATTACTCCTGTGTTGGACATGGCCTTGTACAACAGACATACAATGCCTCTGTGTAGGCAGTGTGTGACTGCAGTCATCTGTGGTGTCTACAGCCAGGCAGCATATGACATATATTTCACACCCTTTATCCTGTTGGTGGGGTAACTATGAGGTCTTCCGAATCGCTGCAGGTGTCACGTACGGTACATCCCATATGAGTCATTGTACTAGATTATGGGTCTGATAAGGGAACAGTACAGCGGCACAGTGACCTTTGTTGATGTTGATGTGAATCCTTTCATGATACGGTGTCCAGTATCAACAGTCTCCATAGCCACATTGGCATTGTGGGTGTCACATGACAGATTAATGTCGACCTGTGTCCCTAGGTCCCTGATTACTCCTTGCATACATAATGGTTTGACACCTATGTGGTAATTTGTGTGTACCTTGTCTGGTATTTGGTGGGACATTCATACTGTCCAGTGTCTTCGGATGTCTGGGTGGAGTTCTTGTGTGTGAGAGTGTGGTCTGTTGCATGCTACAGACTGTACAGCAGTTTTGACTACAGTTATGTGCACATGGGTGGTGTCCGCTGCTTTGTGCATTGTCAGTTACCTGGCAATATGGGTGTCTGTGCTGCATATGGATACTCCCCTCCTTTGATGTTTTGGTGCAGGTGTTGGGGCCATAACACATGATATGTGGTATAACCTAGTAGTGCTGGTGTGCTATCACTAGGCTTGCAGCAGGCTTCTGTCACTGCACAGACATCAATGTTCTCCATAATGGGAAGTGCCTCAGGGGCATGCATATTGCAGTTTACACATCTGGCATTGGTCAGCATTACCCTTATGTTTCCTACCACTTATGTTTTCTAGGGTGGTGGGTAGTCTTTTTGGCCTTGCCTACATACGGCTCTATGGAGGCGGCAAAGGCCTTATCCAGTATCCAGACGCACACGGGTAACAGCTGACAGCCATCCCTGGAATAGCAGCATGGCTTGTCATGCTTGACATCTCAAGCAGACACACATTAGACCCTCTTGGACTGACAGCTGTAACTGTGCCAGCTGTTAAACATGAGCATTCTGTGTTTGTACTGTGGCATCATTCTTGGTGAGGGTTGGATGCTGCACACAGCCAGTGTCATCCGCCTGGGGTACATACTCAGAGGGACCATCCATGTCTCTTTTGATGTTGACCAGGGAGATACATCTCAGGTAATTCACACCAGCATGGACATTGAGTGCATCATATTTCTGCTTGCTTTGCGGTGACCTGCGTACTTGTGTTATGTGGCATTTTGTGGCAGCCTACAAGCAGCTTACTCTACCCTTTCCCTTGTTCAGTCTGGTGAGTGGGACAGCAGTGTGTCTGCCTATACAGACACCTATTACGACTGTATCAGGCATGTTGTTTCTCCTTCTGGCCTGTGACTGTTTGGCACACCAGCTTTGCGTACTATTCGTTGCATGTGCTATGTTTGAAGGTTGTGGTTTGGGGCTTGATATATTCATGTATTCCGACATAGGCCAGGTGCTGTTCCTGGTATTAGGACAGTAGTCTGCATCAGGCTATATACTGCGAGGCAGTTTTAGCCATTGGTATTTGACCATGGCTATTCCATGCTGCTTCTTGTTGTGGTACCAACATGGGGGTGTGGTTATCCTTGCCATTTCTTGCTAGTCACCCTCCTTTTGTAGCTTGTTCCATGTTTTGCAGCTGTACAGCACAGTATGAGGTGTGACCTAGTAGTGTTAGGGTGCTAATGTGAGCCTTGCCCAGTTCTCTATTACAGGACTGGTATCTACATTCTCCATACTGTGTGCGTTTACACTGCACACATCTTGCTGTTTATACATCTGTCATTGGGTAGCATTACATCTAGGTTCCTATCCCTTGTAGAACCTATGAAGGTGGGTTTGTGTTTTGAGACTTACCTATTCAGGGCATGCTGTGGGTACTGACAGCCTTTGCCGGTATCCATGGGGCATGGCATGATAGGTGCATGCCACCCCTAGCAGGTGGTGCATCATGTCAAGCTCCACATGTCTTCCCAGCCTGAAACACATTGGCTCCCCTTTGACTGACTGCATTACTTCAGCCAGTTATTGCACTTCATCATCCCATCGTCATTTTGTGGCTTCATGCTTGGTGAGGGTGGATGTTAGTCAGGATGCTCAGGTGTGCATATAGTACATGGTGTTACATTACTTAACACATAGCATTCATGCCTCAGGTGGTGCTGCAGGGCTGCCTCTGTCGGATGCGCATATTACACTTCCCTGTACATGTTTGTGAGCAGGTCATGTCATTTTAGGCATCCATGTTATTATTTGAGTGAGTCAGAGGGGGTATCATTCCCAGGGTTCCTACTGAGCCAGTGTATGTGCTATGCGTTGCCTCTTTGCCAAGGCCAGGGCATACCGGGCACGCCTCCTTCTGCCTACTGGGGCAGGCTCAGGTTGTTCCTCCTCCGAGTCACGCTCTGCCTGTGATGGCCTTGGCAATGGTGGGGGGCTGTTTGGCCTGGCCCTATGCTGGTCCTGCTGCAGCTGTTTTCACAAGATCATATTATGTAGCATAGCACATACCATGACAATTTGGGTACATGTAGTTGGTGTGTACTGCAAGGCTCCACCAGATGTGTCCAGACACTGGAACCATGACTTGAGCAGCCCAAACACACGCTCTATTACATTACGTGTTTGTGCGTGTGCCTCATTATGGCGTTCCTGTTCAGGTGTGTGTGTGTTTCTGATGGGTGTCATCAGCCATGGCTCCAGTGCATAACCTGCACCCCCCACTAGGTGTCCGTGTGGGATGTCCCCATTGGCAAATGTCTGGTACAGCTGCGTCAAATGCCAGATGTGGGAATCATGGTAACTCCCAGGGCAGCCAGCACACACATTCATTATTATGCCCTGGGCATCACACACGACCTGGCAGTTGATGGAGGGGAAGCCCTTGCGGTTAATGTAGGCCCTACCCCGCTCACCGGCTGGTGCTTTGATGCGTATGTGCGTGCAGTCTATTGCACCCAGTACCTCAGGGTATTCCGCTATTTGATGGAAGAGACGCATATTGCTGGCCAATACCTCACGGGCATTGGGGAAATATACATGGTCACTGACATGTGCTGACATGGCATCCAGGAACTGGTGCAGTACCCCGGAGGCTGATGCCTGTGATATCCCCATCATATCACCAGTTGGTCTCTGGAAGGTACCTGTTGCTAGTATTCTTAGGCCAACACATACCTTGGTTTCCACTGGGATGGGTTCCCCTCTGTTGGTTCTGTGTGTGAGGCGTGGCCTGCACAGCTCAACAGTTTGCTGCAGGAGCTCTCTGTCCACTCTATAGCGCTCTACTATCTCCAGCTCATGTAACCCGTGGTAAGTGACCCTGGGCCTGTACACTCTTCTCCGTCTCCTCACTGTGGGTTGTCTGGCACCATCTGCATTGTCACCACCCTCAGCAAGTCACCTATGTCTCATTATGACAGCTATGGCAGCCCCTAACATTTCTGCTCTGAGTGAAGCTTTTTCAGTTTTCACTTCTATTAGCTTACTCCTGTCTTGCAGTGTCTCTTAAGGGAAACATCCTGCACTACTGTTTGCAGAGTTTTAAGTGCTCGGCTGGGCTACTATTCTGCCTGTGTAATTGCCTGCTTCTAATTGTTTTCACCTGCTAGCTTCAGCAGTTATCCCTGCTAGCTTCCTATTAATTCTGTTGCTTCCTTTTTCCTCTCTGTTTCCTCTGGGGGGAGCAACGTGCATACCATCAGAAACACGCTCACAGTGGCTTACACGCACATGCTTACGGTTCAGAATCTACTTATTCGGGTTAAAATGCGCGTACACCCGCGCAAACACTGTTACACGTCTGCCAACAGCCTCCAACATACTCAGCCTGCCCTACACGCGCGCACACCAGCGCAAACAGTGTTAAACATCTCCCAACACGCTCCCACATGCTCAGACTGCCTTACACGCACGCACACTGTCCTACTTGCACTTCATGAAGCACACACGTGCGCATGCACGCCCAGCAAGAAACTTTGGTGTAAGTAACAGTGTACACCTTCCATTTCTTGACTTTCCATGACTTATCTAGTGGCACACCTCTTTCCATGATCTGTGCCTGTCATCTGTCATGTTACACTGGCCTCCAATGAACTGCATTTCTTTCTACCATTCCCCCCTGTGATGTCACCTATCTCCTACTCTATTCCTCCCCCTTATGTATCTCTTACACTACTCAGACTGTGCTCATTTGCTATGTGACTGTGAGATTCAGTATCCGTACCCTCATTTACATGAGATTGCCTACTAATGCTTAGTTACATGTCTTAGACTCAGCTTCCCCCCTTAGCAACCACTACACGGTGGCCATGTTGTTTTTGGTCTGCTGGTCCCTGCATTGTCATTCCATGTATTGCATGAAACCCACATTTGTGGGTTTATAACCTTCTTTTTTATGTTTTTATACAGCGCAGCCCTTTTGCGTGGGGCTGCGCTGCGTTTAAACATCGGCGATCGCCGAAAAAAAAAATTATAATTTTATTATTTTCGCATCGGGTTATATTGCCAATGGCCACATATTTGGCCATTGGCATGCTGCCTGAGTCATATGCAACCTTTTTTTGGAGCTGACATGGCTCCGTTGTGGAATTTGCAGAAATGTACTCAGTTGTCAACTGAGTACATTTCTGCAGCTACGTCTCCTACGGACTGGTTTCTGCTTCGTGGATCGCTAATATACCTCATTTGCATACCTTTCGGATGCAAGTGAGGTATTTAGCATGTCCACGCCCAGTCCGTGTAAGAGACGTTTTAGCTGGTCTCTTACATGGAGCTTAGGGCTGTTCCTGGATCGCGAGGCTTGCATGGAGTGTTGCACGTCTCTTACACTCCGTGCAAGCCTTCGTGAATCCTGCCCAACATCTTTTAGATATACTGCAAACAAAAAACTGTATTAGGCATCTTTTAGATATAGTTTTGGAACCACTGAATTAAGTCATTATTAATATTTAATTTGCTTAGTTTAAGGTTGACTGTCTAAAAAGCCATAATCATGTTTGTAAAGACGCCAGGTATGATGAGGGATACAGTTGAACAGGGAAGAACTCAGTTAGTTTGATAGTAGTTTGAATGAGGAAGAATAAATGAGTTGTTAATGTCTTTTGGTATTGGAAATCTTTTCAATGATTAGAGATTACAGAGACAGAGCTACACAGGTGACCTGATTAGTAGCTGCAGGGAGAGATACACAGGTGATCAAGGAGGAAATAAAAGGCATAATTATCAACTTCTTATGTGAAGATGGAAGGGCAAAACCAAAAATAATGAAGGACAAAGGCCTCAAACCATGTGAATTTTTAATATTGTCCTTATTCATTTACAAAGTTAACAAATTACTTCTGAGTGATGCATCCAGCTGCATCTGCAGTTAACTCCTACTGACGCCACTAGGCATTAAATATTACTTGTTCATATTTGCATTAATAATTCCAAAACCATGCTATGTACAAGATTTTAAAAGTTTGCATCTTAAAGATTACAAAATGGCAAACTCAACTGCATTAATATTTGACCTCTGTCTAATGCAGGTAAATAAATATTAACTGTTGTTTTTATGATATAAATTTATATGGATATAATTATCACAATTAAGTAACACAGACAGAACTCCTTAGCCTCATATGAAAGCTCTCAGCTAGATGAATAAAATGCTAGATGAATAAAATGCTGCTGACAGTATGTGGGTAACTTGAGTGGTTGCTAAGATATTTTAAGTTGTTTACAAAATATTACAAATGTAACAGTTACTCCCTGGGATTCAAGCAGGCCGATTTTCCATGCAGGAAGAGTGTAGGAGCTCCTGCATGGAAAATGGCTATCAAGCGATCCAGGAAAGTGCCGTTTTCACGTGCATGAGCGGCCCTACACTGTTCTAGCACGGAAAACCAGCAAATATGCAAATCACTTCACTTGCTGGTGAAAACCATGCAAATGAGGTGGTTTTGTGATCCACCAAGCTGCCAGGTCTCCATGCTAGAACAGTGTCAGTGCAAAAATGTATTCGGCTAATAACCGAATACATTTCTGCATCTGACAAAACGGAGGAATGACAGCTCATGTAAAGGCATGTATTATGTTTAATACACATGCCAATGGCCAAATATAAGGCCATTGGCATTAAAAACAGTTTATTTTTTTTTTAATTAAACTTTTTTTTTTTTGTCCGATCTCGGCCATTTAAGCTTAGGGCAGCTGCGTGCAAACGGGATCATGCCGAAAATAAAAAAAATGAGAAAAGTCAATTTTAAGATAATTCTGCATTTTGCCATTATAGTCAATGGCATGCAGAATGTAAACAATACCAGAGAGCACTGGTTGTCAAAGGGAAAGGGTCTGTTTACGTGCAGTAACTAACAACCTACACACTGGGTATGCAAATAAGGGGAGTTTTACTGAATCACAGATT
Source organism: Protopterus annectens (assembly GCF_019279795.1). NCBI lineage: Eukaryota > Metazoa > Chordata > Ceratodontiformes > Protopteridae > Protopterus > Protopterus annectens. Next base: position 818,147,993 of record NC_056726.1, on the reverse strand, counting down.
AATTCAAAGTGTCAGCTTGTACCTAACACTGTAGGTTCAGCAATACAACAGTGCAAGTCTAAGAGCTGGATGACTTCATAAGGGGGTGTGTCATGCTTGCTGTAAGCTCAGTGGAGCTCTGTGGCCCGTGTCTGTCCTTAGCTAAGCACAGCTAAGGAAGGGGGTGTGTTAGATGTGCCTGAGCACTGTGTATATAGCCTAAACAGGTGTGCGCATCATGCACTGGGATATAAACCAAAAAAAAAAAGAAAAAAAAAAGAAAGGAAATGGCAGCACTGTTTACATATGAGCACTGGGTATGTGCGACGTGCCTCAGGGCTTAAACAGGGAGGAACTGGGAAGGGGAAACAGCAGTAGGAAGGCAATCAAGGAGAACTAGCATAACTGGCAGGTGGAATGTATCAGAGTCAGCCAATTACACATGCAGCATCCCAGGAAACTAATATAAACTATGCAAACACCCTATAGACTGTTTTTTCCCACAAATTCTACACTACTGGTGTACACAGACGGGGGATTTTTAACTGGCAAAACTAACTAAAAATGTTAGAGGCTGCTGCTGCTTTACTCCATCAATATGTGCGAGAGACCGAGGGTGGTGAGGAGGAGAATGCTGACAACCGACCCACAGTGAGGAGGAGGTGAAGAGTGTACAGAACCAGGGTAACCTGTCAGGGCCTACATAAGCTGGAGATAGTAGAGACCTAAAGGGTGGACAGGGACATTCAATAGCAAATCGTTGAGCTGTGCAGGTCACGCCTTACACACAGAACTAATAGAGGGGAACCCATCCCAGTGGATACCAAGGTGTGTCTAGGCTTAAGAATACTAGCCACAGGTACCTTCCAAAGACCAACTGGGGATATCATGGGGGTCTCACAGGCATCAGCATCTAAGGTACTCCACCAGTTCCTGGATGCCATGACACAACATACCAATGAGCACATATATTTCCCCACTGCCTGTGAAGCACTGACCACATGTATGCGTCTCTTCCACTGTATAACAGAATACACTGAGGTAGTTGGTGCTATAGACTGCACGCATATCCACATCAAAGCATCACCCAGTGAGTGGGGCAGGGTCTACATAAACTGCGAGGGCTTCCCCTCCATCAACTGCCAGGTTGTGTGCGATGCCCAGGGCATTATCATGAATGTGTCAGTTGGCAGCCCTAGAAACTATCATGACTCCCACATCTGGCATTGCTCACAGCAGTATCAGGCATTTGCCAGGGGGGACATCCCATATGGCAATCTAGTGGAGGATGCTGGCTAAACACTGGAGCCGTGGCTGATGACACCCATCAGAAATGCACATACACCTGAACAAGAACACTATAATGAGGCACACGCACAAACCAGGATCATTGTAGAGCATGTGTTTGGATGCTCAAGTCATGGTTCTGCTGCCTTGACATATCCGGTGGAGCCTTGCAGTACTCTCCAGCTACATGTACACAAATGTTCATAGTATGTGCCATGCTACACAATATGATCCTGTGGAAACAGGCAGAAGGAGGTGTGCACAGTATGCCCAGGCCTTGGCAAAGAGGCAACACACAGCACACACACTGACACTGTAGGGACCCAGAGACTGATACCTCTCTCCGACTCACACATACAGTAAAAGAGATGCCAAACATGACACTACCTGAGCTTTACCATGTATAGGGAATGTACTATGTTCATCCAACATAGTCAGCCCTCCAGCACTGTCCTCAATACTGGCCCAGCAACAAGGTAAGTCACTCTTCCTACCAGTTACTGAATGGAGTAATATATTCTCATACTTGTATGTATGATATGGATGGAAGCATGCAAGGGAATTGGGTGGCTGAATGGGATAGCAGCAGAATGCTATATGGGACAGCAGGAAATTCATAACAAATACTGGTGTCAACATACTAGGCAGCACTACAGAAGGTGACAACCCCCTCTGCAGTACATGTGATGGCCCAAAGAACTGTGGGTGTCAATAGGTCACACACATGGATGTCAATGAGGGTCACATATCCACCACCAGCCTCACCCAGCAGGACAGGTGTAGATGACCATGAAGAAAGGCCGGGCTAAGGCCCCCAAATGATGGCAATGGTGAACAGCCCCCCATCAGACCTACACAGACATACTACAACAGGTCTGGCAGTTGCATTCTAGTTCTGAAGGGTAAAAAGTCTGAAACTGAAATATATGCCATTGAGATCTAACATGTGTACTCTACTGATATGCCTCCTGTCTGCATGATAGGTCACAATACAATATGAAATGGAAGCCAACAGAGTAACTGAAATACCAGTACAGTCATTTCAAATGTTAAAGTCTGCAGGTGTGTACCCCGCCCCCACAATCCTATGTAGAAATGGAGTAACAGATGGCCTGCAACACTCTCAAATGGCCTACAGTCCTCTGGCAAAGGCCCATGCCTCACCCATAGTGCCAATGTATGGAATGTCAGGAGATCCCAACTAACAACCTAACACAGTAAACAGAAAACAAACGCAAGGCCATGTTGACAAATGCCAGTAGCATGCCTCCCCATGTCCTACTGCAAGGACTGTGGATTATGCCATAAATACTACAGGGATAAAGGCCCAACTATAGGGATACCTCTGAGATATTAATTACATAATGTTAGGTGGAGGGGAGAATAGCGGTGGGGTGGGGGGGATATAGAAGCATGGCTGTCATGGAGTGTGTGAAGTCTGAAACTCTAATGTCCACCCATGCTACTCCTGACTGCAAACCCTTGAATGAATAGCCACAAAACCACTTGTAAACCACTATGTGAAGGTAAATTGACCAGATATATGAGCCTGCCTCTGGATAACCTAGGTGTATCTGTACAGCTGAGAGGTATGGCCCCAGCAGGTTATGGCCATTCCACGAAGTTGAGAGAAGCACAAGGAGGGGAACCCCAGTCAGCATACTAACAAGGTGCTGGACCATTTACATGTGATAACTGTGTAACACTACAGTACAAATAGGTATCCATGTAGCAGATGTAATCTCAGTCCTGTCAAATGTAAGGTGTGTGTGTGTGTGTGGGTATGTTTCTAGATGAATGTGGTTGAGGCCATTCACACTCACTAAATCTCACTTACCTCCCCTTCAGCACTGCTGCTGATGTCACTCACCTTCAAAGATACCTTTGGACAGCTCTTCAACATATAAGCTCTGTGGCACTCGTGATAACTGCATAATACTATACTGTAGCAAACTAGTTAGGTAAGCATCACCAATCCTGAGTCTGGCAACTGTGTAAATGTTAGTGTTTGTGTGAGAGAGTGTGTGTATCCTTGTAGAGACCTGGTTTTGTGGTCATTCAGACTTACAACACTTCCCTTACCCCTCCTTTAGCACTGCTGCTGATGTCACTCACCTTCAAAGATACCTTTGCACAGCTTTCTAACATGTAAGCTCTGTGGTGCGTGTGATAAATGTGGAACAATGTAGTAGCAATAACTACATAGGTAGGGGATTGAATATTATTCCTGGTAAGTGTTTGTGTGTGTACATATGTCTACATATATATGTCCGTACCTCAAAGATTTTGGCCCCATTTACACCCAGTCCACATCTCAGTGCCTGACTTTAGCAGTCCTGCAGATATCATCCACCTTAAAAGTACCTGTTGGCAACCTAAACCATATAAGGTCAGTGGTGCATGTGGTAAATGTGTAACATAATGGTCCGAAAAGACAGTTAGATAGAGGTTTGAACCTCACCCCTGGCAAATGTAAATGTGTGTGTAGGGTAAAATATTTTGTGGAATCTCTCACCCACTACATCATCCAATGCCAGTATTTACAAGGGCTGGTGATGTTCCTCACCCTATAAGTACCTTGGGACAACATCCACCTTATAAGCTCCATGGTGCTTGCGATAAATGTGTTATACTGTAGTAGCAATACATAGCTAGGTAGGGGTTCGAAACTCAGTACTGGCAAGTGTGTGTGTGTGTGTGTGTGTGTGTGTGTGTGTGTGTGTGTGTGTGTGTGTGTGTGTGTGTGTGTGTGTGTGTGTGTGTGTGTCTGTGTGTGTGTGTTTGCGAATAGTAATTCCAGTGTGTTTGGTTGATGAATATCCCCTGTGCCTGTGGTTATTAGCAATCGGAGGTGTCTCCAAACCAGAACATGTACCATTCTTCATTCTACAACAGATGTTGTAAATCACCATATACCTATGTACTACCCTCAGCCCTAGAATCTGTGAGGCATATGCAATCACTGTGTTACAGACCAGGGATTACCGTGCACATACTGTACCATGTCTATGACATGGTGGATGTATTACCACACTGCCATACCATGTGGCCTTGCTGCAGGGCCACATCATGGTGACACACAGATGTCTAGAACAGAAATGGGATACAGCATGTGAGAACATATTTACTCAGTGCTTCACTTGTGGGGGGAGAGAGGGGTAAAGCTGGCACTAAATGTGTTTCCAAGACTGTGGCCAATATCTGGTGTCTCAGGGTAGGTATTAGCATTGTGCAATAACTCACAGCACTTGTGTTGAAAGCTGTGGAGGTTGTTGATGTAACTGTCAAAGGCTGTTGTGACTGTCGTAAGTGTCTGCTGCATCTCTGCTGCCATAGATGCCTGTTGGGGATTCCATAAGGGATCCAAAGTTGTGTCTGAAGCTAATAAGGGAGTTCAACAGTCATGGGACACCACCTTTCCTTGCAACCATGTTCTCCTTCTGATGTACACTTTAGTAATGGCAGGGGACCATCACATTGTCTCCCAGTATTTAGAGGAGAGTGTCTGGGTTCTGTTGGCTCTGGCTAGTACCATGCATTCATGTACCTGTTTGTACAGTGCCTATGTGTATGATTCCACAGTCATGCAGCTACTTCCCATTGCCATGGGTGCAGTGAAGATATCCACCCGTTTTCATGGCTGCAAAGTCAGCTTTGGAGAGGTTTTGCCAGGTGATTTTTTTTGTGGGGGGGGTGTGTGGCTGACATGTTGAGTTCTATGTTGATTACAGCCTGTGTGAATCTCACCATGCAAGGATTGACATCTGTGGATGAGCAATAGTCCCATATTTAAGTGGTCAGCACAGGTCAAGGTTGTTGCATCCTCTACCAGGGGTCAGTATGAGCTGGTCTAGGACAATGGAAATAATGAATCCCAGAAGTGTTGGGCCACTGTAGTGGCGCTTGGCTACATTCCCCAGGTGATGGAGGGGTAGTTGAAGACTCATACTATGTCAGTGTTGCGTTGGACGATCATAGATGGCAGGGTGTTAAGGAATGTGCAGTGACAGTCTAGAGACATAGATGTGAACCCATAGCAGGCTATGGTCTGGATTGCACTATTACCCCAAGGCAGTTGTACCAGAAGTATCTCCAATGCATTATGATGGGATACTAGTATGGAGGTGTTCCTATCCATAATGAATATGGAGACAACACCACTTGTGGAAGTGTGGTGTGGTCCATGTTTGAGGGCTGACAGCTGTGGAATGCATCATAGCCTGATACTGCAGGTCTGCTGCCTGCTGCTGTGAACCAGCTCTCCATTACAGCAGACATGTGTCCTCCACTCCAACAACTGCTATGAGTGACTGCATACTGGCAGTTAGATGTCCACTATTGAGCAGCATAACCCTCAGATTGCATACATGTGTAGCTGTTATGGTGGTAATAACATTAGGAACACTGTCTAATAAGGCACCATAGCAGTGCCAAGACACTTAGCCAGTACCTGGTAACCCAGCAGTGACAGATGTAGGACATCCATGGCAAGTCATTGGGTTCTGTCAATCATATCATCCCAAGCAGAGAGGTTTTGTATCCCCCTAAGAATGACACATAACACATAAGCCAATGTTGCAGTCAATCATCTGTTGATAGTAGCGCAGCATCATTCTTGGTGACAATGGTACACTGCCCAGGGCTACTGTCACACCTGCCTGGACTGCATAATCAGAGAGTCCAACCATGTCTCCTGTCATGTAGTCCAGGGAGATGTGTCCCAAGTTATTCACACCCACATGGATATGAAGTGATACTCGTAGTTGTTGTGGAGTGACATGGCTGGCTGTGTCATGTGTTAGATGCTGGCATGTGATAGATATTTGGCTGTTACCTGCTCCGTATTCAACTTAGTGAGTGGGATGTGTGTGCCTCAGTATTGAGTTACCCATGATCACTGTATTGTGCAAGGTGGTTAGCCTTAGGAGCTTAGGTTGGGAGCACACTGTGTAGGTTAGATATGTGTCCCTTGGCATATGCCATGTTGCAGTGTCTGAGTGGGTGTCTGCCTTGCTGGTCTGTGCTGTTTGGCCAGATGTCCATTGAGTGCTCTGGGAAGGTGGGTGTGTGGTTTTTCACTGTATGTCATGGCTGTCAAAGTGGGTGTCATGCTGAGCTACATATTCCACATGATGTGGTGCAGGTCTTATCCTCCTGACCTGCAAGTCCAGTCTTTGCTGGAAAGTGCATATTTCCACACTGGGTGATATATGGGTAACCCTCACAGGACTGAGTGTTAGGAGTTTGGAGGGGAGGGCTGTCTGTGTACATGAGGCAGTTGCAAAAGTGCCCCAGAATGGACAAGTGCACCAGGTTAATGGGTGAAAGGACAGATAACCAGCCTGCAAACATGCCAGGCGGGGTGAACATAACTAGTAAGTACTGGGGCAATATCTGTGATGAACAAGTACTGCTGATGGCTCATAGGTGTGCCACACTTCTTGATACAATAACCCGGTGAAGTGCCAAGCCATAATGCTAGTTGAAGTGCAAGACAGAAATAACTAGCATGATGTATGGGTGGAACAGAAGGCAGACTGTCTGCCACCTGTAATACTTTATCACAGCTGTGCAGTTTTCAGCAGCTTTGGCCATGTGAAAGTTCAGTAAGCTCTGTAGTGCATGTGGTAACTGCGTAACACTATAGTAGACATACCTAGATAGGCAGGAGACCTAATCTCAATACTGGCAAGTGTGTATGTGTGTGTGTGTGTGTGTGTGTGTGTGTGTGTGTGTGTGTGTGTGTGTGTGTATGTGTGTGTGTGAATCATGTATTGTCTGATTCATACAATTTTTGACTTATATACTACCCTTTACACTTCCCTTCACTCCAGTTTAGTAGACCTGTTGATGTCATCCACCTTAGAAGTACCTTTGGTAGAGTTGGAAATGTATAAGCTCTGTGGCGTGTCTCATAACTGCGTAGCACTATAGTAGGAATACCTAGATAGACAGGAGTTCTAATCCCAATACTGGCAATTGTGTGTGTGTATGTGCATGTGAATCATGCACTGTCTGGTTTATACCATTTTTGACCTGTGTACTATCCTTTTACATTTCCCTTCACTCCAATTTAGTGGACCTGTTGATGTCATCCACTTTAGAAGTACCTTTGGAAGAGGTGGAAATGTATAAGCTCTGTGGCGTGTCTCATAACTGTGTAGCACTATAGTAAAACACCTAAATAGGCAGGAGTTCTAATCACAATACTGACACGTGTGTGTTTGTGTGTGTATGTATGTGTATGTGAATCATGTACTGACTGGCTCATACCATTTTTGACCTGTGTACTTCCCTTTACACTTCCCTTCACTCCAATTTAGTAGACTTGTTGAAGTCATTCACCTTAGAAGTACCTTTGGAAGAATATAAGCTCTGTGGCACGTCTCATAACTGCGTAGAACTATATTAGGAATACCTAGATAGGCAGGTGTTCTAATGCTGGCAGCTGTTTGTGTGTGTGTGAGGATCATATCTTGTGTGGCTTATACCATTTTGATGTGTATACCATACACAGCTGGTGGCCACCTCCCACTGCCATTACTTTATATAGTGTGTTAACAGCATCTGCCTCACATGCAACAGGTTAAACCATTGGACAGTACTCTATACAGATATGTCTGCAATTTCCATATGTTTGAAACCTATACATGGTCGGAAATGGTCTGTGTGCCTTAACAATGCCCATGTATGTGATATTATAGCCAAACAGGCCACAATGAGTGTACTGTCACACATGGCGGCATGAGGTATCATAGCTGACTGAAACATCATGCTAATAGGATGTCTGCCACCTTCACAGGTAGCCATCCTTGTAGGTGCAATACAAGAGTCCAGATGCTTGGTTTTACAAGTGAACTGTACCTGTTATGGGTCACATTAAAGGCTGGAAGAGGTGTGGATCATCATACTGTGGTCCTAATTAGTATGTAACAGGAACACTGTGAATCTTAAGATGGGTCTGTGCACAATTTATAACCACTGTATACCAGTAATGTGTCACGCATGACCCTACCTTAGGCTGTTTGTCCAGCACAATTTGCTGGCCTCTGTCCAGACGTCTTGGCACTGACAAGTTGTGAGGTATGCTACAGGAATGTTGAATTCACATCAGATAGGCCCCAGTGGTGACCACTGTGATGCAATACAGTTAATCCCAGCACAAGTGAACATGCACAACAAGCAATATAGCTATTACATAAAGCAATGTAGCTATTACTGATGGTTGTGTGCATGGTAAATTGCATGCACTTCACATGCCTGGGGTATTGCCAGGCAACAACAGAACAATGTCATACTCACTAGCTTCAGGCTGCTGTCCCATATGCAGACCAGAGGGTCCTAGGTAATTGTAAGAGGGAGTTATTGTCAGCAGGTACACATGTGGCCTTGGTACAGGATGGATGCAGCATGTCTGCACATCTACAGTACTAACCGCAATAATACACAATGTCCTATCCTCACCATAGATGTGCACCTCTGTGCATTAAAAAACCCCATCCACAACTGCATTCGGACCTGACACGTGCATGTAGATACAATACAGATACATGTATGTCTGATACATTAGTGTACTAATCCCCACTGGGCCCTTACCTGCACACTCCTCATCCAGTGTGTGTGTGTGTGTGTGTGTGTGTGTGTGTGTGTGTGTGTGTGTGTGTGTGTGTGTGTGTGTGTGTGTGTGTGTGTGTGTGTGTGTGTGTGTGTGTGTGTGTGTGTGCAACCCACCTCCACAATGCTTCCCTCAGCATCATGGCTTGTGCATTCGGCGTGTGGCCCAAGTGTGATGAGGAGCTCCTTAGTGGGTATCAGCAGGGGCTGAATGGCTGGGCCCTTACCTGTGGCTAGCCAGTCCCTCGCTATAGCAGCAGCCCATTGATGGGCATGGCATTTGAGGTCAATGGCCCGATGCTGCACATGCTCATAAGTTCTGCTGTGCAGGCCAACATCATTTACCCTGTGGACCACACTGTTCCACAAGGCAGTCCTCTCCCACACATCTTCTGCTCTATGTCCAAATGACAGGGCATAATGTCCAATCACATATTGAGTGATGATGTCTGTTTCCCCAAGAGAGAATGCAGGTAGGCGAGCATTCTGCATGTTACCTGGAAGACACAAAAAGGAAAAAGGTCACAGGGCCTCATACGGTTGACAAAATGCACATCAACAGTGGATATTACTTACAAATAATTCACACTACACCAAAACCCTCCAAGCTATCATGGCTATAGCAGCTTGCATTACACACCTGTCCCTAAGCTATCTTATTCCACCCAATGTTGGACACTTTATTGCATAATCCCCTATCCTTCATTCATTTCTGTGTAGAGGGTTGATAGTGGGCATCTTCCATGTGCATGGTGTGTGTATGGTGGGAGGCCTGTGTTTGACTGTGGTGTGTGATGGAGCTCTGAGCACATGCCTGAGGTAATGTAGGAGGCAGACACTGATGTTATTATGCCCCATGGAGATATGCTGTTGTTGTCATCAGTAGGCAATATGTACATGCTCACCATTGCTGAGGGGAGGAGTGTGGTTGATATGCATATCTCCTTGCACAACTGGGGAGGACAGGGTGGCAATGTTCCCACCTAACCTGTGTGATGCAGGTTGTCTATATCCACGACATGTGTGTATGAAGTGTTCTTTACCCCCAGTACAGGGTGAATTGTGTTGTTTCATCTGAGATTTACATGTGGAGACATGGTTGCAATTGTCCTTAGTGGTGTGGATATGTCCGATTCATAGTCATAGTCAGCCTTACAGGAAGTCACCTGTGAACTTACATGCTTGCTCACATATAGGTGGACTTGCTTCAAAGTTGTTGCTTGCACCTATGTGTCCCTGTACAGCTAATGTAATAACCTATTATGTGGTTTGTGTATTGCTGCTGTCCACCAAGGGGAATTACTCTACCTTGGTGGAGGCTGGATATACAGGTCAGGTACTGCTGTGTCCATATAGCTACAGTGGATATGAAGGGTACACACCCCTGATACACTGCCTGGTATTTGTCCAATTGGAACATGACACCACAATAACTCATTTCATAACAATTTCCACCTGTAGTGTGATCTATACCCTGTACAATTCAATTGAAAACATAACAATCGGGTCTGTGAACAAATATGGAAATAATACTCAGTACAATAAACCAGATGAATGAGTGTGCAAACCTTTAAACTGATATGTTGTCTATGCACCTCTTGAGATGGTCACAGCATTCATTCATCTTGGTCTGGACATCATGGCACATCTTCACTTGGCAATTGTTGAGTCACCTTCCTAGAAACACCTTTGATTGTATTTCAATGGAATTGTACAGGTTAGGGGTTGCATAAAGATGAGAAACATTATGAAATGATCTGTGATCTGTCATACAGCACACATACCTGGCATTCTAAAAGGTGTGTGTACACATGTGATATCCACTGTATATAGGTGTGGATATAGCTGGTAGAAGTAGGCATGGGCAGAGGGTCATAACACAGGTGGACAGTTCTCTGATTAATATCTGAATATCATGGCTACTCTAGTACCAATATCAGTGTCAGGGCACTGCAGCAGCCAGTAGCTGTACACATTTGTGTCTGTTGTCTGCACTGACACTGATATTACACACATGTGCAACATGCAGATCCTATATACCTGAATGCTTGAAACCCATGTCATTTAGTTTTGTGCCTTCCAGCTGAACATATGCATACAAACATGTGCTCAGGGGACACTTGGTATACATTTCTGTTGTATGCTAGTATGGCACACTGTAGTTACAGTCTTGCCACTCAGTCGTACATCTCAACTTGTTACAACAATACATCTGGACAATGGCACACATAAATGGGTGTCAAAGGGGACATC
>NC_056726.1:818129360-818131860 GCF_019279795.1 Protopterus annectens | reverse complement strand
AGGACATGTGGAGACAGCCAACCAACATGGGGGACATATCCCCAGATTTTTGAACAGATTCTATGTCATCAGTGGTGTTATACACATGGTGGATTGATAGATTGACAGGGTTGTGTGGACATGCATTTAGTGTGTGTGATGTCACGACTCAAAGTGATATGTCTCTGACATACTTCTCCACTGGCACACTGTCCACAGACTGGCCACATGTCTGCCTGTTATGTTTTGTGTGTTCACCAGACAGTTGGTGTCCTTGGTAAATCAGTTGTGCACTGTGAGGAATGCAGTCAGTAAATACTCACATCTTTTGGTATTACTGATGTCATATTCCTCATAAAGGATGTTACAACAAACTCAGTGACATCTGCAACTGTCTCACTGTATGATAGCAGTATGTCCAATCTGCTCCTGTGTTTGTGCCTCTGTTCCCACCTAGTAATATAGGGGTTGATGCCCAACTTAGTGAGTGGGGAATGTTATCAAAGGCTTTGGCCAGATCAATGTAGGCTGTATGTGTCACCTTGCCTTCATCCACAGCTCAGATGACTGATGCCAAGAAGTTGACCAGGTTGAATGAGAAGGTATGACCTATCCTTCACAAAAGTAAATTGTGTGGGATCCTGAGTCTGCAGATTCCCTTATCCCTGTTTATTAGGTGCATGATGATGCATTCCATAGCTTCTCATAACAAACTTGTCAGGCAGTTGGGGTGGTATTTCCCAGGGTCTGTAGATACACCTCATTTCTGGAGAGGGGTGGCTGTAGCAATGCACAATTCAAGAGGGACAAAGCCTGAGGTGAGGCTGTGCTGGAATAGGGCACACAGGTATGGTGCCAGGTCACTCTGTAGTTCATGCAGAACACAGCTTAGGCTATTCTCAGGTCCCATAGAAGCTGTATTATTGGCCTTGGACAGTGGTGTTTAACCTGTGCTGCAGTAATACTGGGTGCCTGGTGGTGTACTGGTTGTGACTGGTCCTTTGGGGGTTGAGGGATAATGTTTGCACTCAAGATGCCAGCCAGTATATTGGCATTATTTGTTGGCTCAGTCTGGGAGGTACCATTGTCTAGTAGCTCAGAACAAATCTTGGTATTGCCATGGAGATTCTTTACATAACTGTATGAGCCATTGTGGTTGTCTTTACTTTGTGCTCCAATTCTGTTCTCACAGCTAACTTTGTAGTATTTGATGAGAGATCTCAACTTTTTATTGAGGCTGATAAGGGTTTATTTCCTGTCTTGGGACTTCACCTTATCCCATATTGGTTCCCTCCTTCTGTTGTACTGTTTCTTTATCTCAGGGGACCATCAGATCAGCTTCCTTTTTTTTTGGAGGTGAGGGTCCTTGTTGTATTGGGTAAGGCGGTATCCATGCATCTGTATACGTGTTCATAGTGCATTGTTGTTTGATTCAGCTGTCATGCAACTAGTCTCCATTTGCATGGCTAATGTGAAGTTAGCCACCTCTGATTTTATGAGGCCATAGTTATCTTTGGAAAGACTTTTCATGGTGGTTACCTGTGCAGGGGGGTGGGGGGTAGGAGGGCTGTGGATTTCCAAAGGTGATTAATTTGTGTTAAGATATAACAAGGGATGAGTTGACTACTGGTGTAGAGCAACAGTCCCCCATGTTAGGAAGGACCAGGTTGATGTGATGGGAATGTGCATTGGTACAGGAGTAGCTTTCACAGTTAATGGTGGATAGTTGAAGTCAACCAGTACGATAGTGTTTGGTTGGAAACTAATATCCTCCAGGGTGTTTATGGACATGGAGTGTGAGTCTTGGGACATGTATGGGGACCTATAGCAGGCTACAACCTGAACCACTGTCTTACCCAATGGCAGCTACGCCTGCAAGATCTGTAATGCATAATGTTGGTCTGCCACTCTGGAGGTGTGTGCATCCTTTATGAATATAAAAATACCACCGCCTTTGGAGCTTCAGTCCACATTCTGCAGCCAAAAGTTGTGGAATTAATTATAGGCTGGTACTGCAGGGGTGATTTCTGCTGCCTTAAACCAGGTCTTTGTTACAGCACAGATGTCACTGTTCCCCATTTTAAAGAATACTTCCAGGAGTGCATTTTCAGATTTAGAATTCCAGTGTGCAGCAGCAAGACCCTCTGATTGCATGTCTTTGTAGCTGTCATATATTTCTGTATGCATATACATATATATATATATATATATATATATATATATATATATATATATATATATTTATATATATGTATTTATTCACGTTTCTATATATATATATATATATATATATATATATATATATATATATATATATATATATATATATATATATATATATATATATATATATATATACATGTGTGGATATAAATGTGGATGTATCTCTCTCTCTCTCTCTCTCTATATATATATATATATATATATATATATGTGTGTGTGTGTGTGTGTGTGTGTGTGTGTGTGTGTGTGTGTGTGTGTGTCTGTGTGTGTGTGTATTATGTATAGATTTGTCCATATA